>NC_050449.1:10732627-10921691 GCF_903995425.1 Onychomys torridus | reverse complement strand
CTACGCCTTCCATTTCTGTCCTCCCAAACTCGTATCCATCCTACATAAAAAACACATTTTATCTCAGTAGCCTTGAAAGTCTGAACTCACTCTGGAATTAACTCTAAAGTTAATTCTGAAGTCTTCCTTAAATGTTGTCTAAAAGGAAGATGTGGGTGAGCTGTCAGGGACAGTTCATCCGGAAGCAAGGTCCTTGCTGGCTGTGCTCTGGGAATAACAGAAACTATATATTCCAAAACACAGTGATGCGACCACCACGTGACAGGGCAGAGATTGTCACTTCCTTAGGAAGAAACTAACGGACGACAGGGGAGATGGGTTCCGAGCTTACTAAGACACCCTGTAAAGACCAGAGAGTTTCTTTGGTTGGAGGCTCTGCCTTCAGACACGCTAAGGTGACCCCTGATGTTCCTCCAGGAGGCCTGTGTCCACTATCTGGGCAGTGGACACTGAAACAATGTCCCTTCCTCTCTTCTTTGTACCGAGGCCATCCTGAAGCTGCCAGGCCAGGTAAGCCAGGCAAGCTCACTTTCCTGTTTGGAGGACTATGTCTATAGCTGCACAGCTTTGTGGGTCAGTTGAGCAGGACCTAAGACACCCACATTCTTCCTTCATTTTGTCATTTTGTCCTGGCCCCTTCAGTTTAGATTGACAGTGTTTCTGTTGGGGTGGCTGATTAGTGCCTAGGTTCACACACATACTTATCAAGGCTGTTCACTACACCCTTGCTGTTCTCTTCCTGATATTCCTTTATTATCATTATCATTATCATTATCATTATCATTATTATTATTATTATTATTATTGCCACACCTTTAAGCTCTGACTTCTTTTTATTTGTTTGTTTTTGATAAGGTCTCACTATGTAGTCCTAGTCGGTCTAGAATTCATAATGTAGACCAGGCTAGCCTTGAACTCCTAAGCGCTGGGATCAAAGATATGCACCCAGCTCAATTCATTTCCCCCACCCCCTTGGATTTGCTAGAAGCATCCAGGAAGAACCAAGCCCCTTCTTCAACACTTTGCTTAGAAATCTCCTCAGCTAACAACCAGCTGCATCACTAGCAACTTCTACCTTTCATAAAACACTACAAAGACAACTCAGGCTGGACCTTTGCTACTTCACATGAATTCTGTCACCATTGCTCAACAACACTCCTTGTTTCTCTGTGAGACCTCACCAGAACTTCCCTCTCCTCAAAGCTTTGCAAGCCTCCACCCAGTAACTGGTTCTACAGCATTCGATGCTTATGACAGTAGCTCCCCGCTTCTCAACACAGCTCTCTAGTTTGGGCTGTTGGAAGATTCTATGGACCGATGACTGAGGCGACAGGCATTTATTTCCTTCTCTCAGTTCTGGAGGGGGAAGTGCAAGATCCAGGGTACTTAATACAGTCGTATTTTATTTTATCTAAAAACTATTTTTACCCTTGTTTATTTGGGTGAATATTACTCATGTGGATCCATGTGTGCCATGGAGAGTGTGGCCCTCACAGGGCAACCTTATGAGAGCAGTTCTTTCTTTTCACCTGGTGGGTCAGGGGTCAACTCAGGTCACCAAGACTGGTTGGTGAAAAGTGACTTTACCTGCTGAGCATCTCACTGATTTACTGAATACCCTCCTCCTGGTTTATTAAATTGCTCCCTGTGTTCCCACCAGCAGAGGAAGAGTTCGGATCTCACCACAGGGGTTCCAACTTCACACCAAGGGCCCTACCTCCAAATAACATCACAACAGAGTTTTCAACCAATGCATTTGGGGGCATATATTTAGTTCATAACAACAACACCATTTACAGTGAAAAGGCTTCCAAATACAGGAATTTTGTGTGCTTGGGGGCGTGTTTTAACACAGGCTTTTGGGAATGAAGCTTCATTCTCTCATTTCATTTTCTTTTTCTTTCTTTCTTTCTTTTTTTTTTTTTTTTAGCTTTTTTAAAAAACAAAACAAAACAAAAAAACAGTGCTTGGTGGATAGCACAGGGCCTTGTTCATGCTAGGAAAGAGCTCTGCGGTTGTACTCCACCCTAGCCCTGGACTGGAGGATGCAGGGAGCCAGGGAGAAGAGGACAGGCTCACATCACTAGGGTTGGCCTCCAGCCCAGGCCTCATTTGAGAAGAGTAGCTCCCGGCTAGTATGGGGCAAACACTGGGGACTGATCAGAGTGGACAGTGCTGGTCCTCCTGGAGCTTATGGCTGTGTGGGACCATCACCAGGTGATGCAAACTTTCACCTGCTCTTCAGGCTTACATGTCTGGGACATCCTGTGTTCCCTCTGTCACACGGTCATGGTGGCTCCTATCCAACTCTAGGTCCAGGTAAGAGTGCTTTCCTTCCATAGAGAGCTCTGGTTTCCCAAATCTGAGTTCTAAGTGTTCCCAGAAGGCAGCACCCACCTCCTCCAAAGGCCACTTCAAAGAAAAAAACTGTTAACTACAGTTTTTAACTACAGATACAGGGGTGTATCTACTGTGTGTGGCCTGCTTGCTTCCTGCAGGGAGAAGCCAGGGTTTGGACATCAGCATATGTACCAAGAACAAGAAAACACTGGGAAAGGTCACTGCCTAGATTCCCGACTGCTGGACTGACAACCGGGCTATGTCCTGCTCCCAGCTGCCGGAACAACAGACGGTTCCCAGTCTTACGTCTTGGAAACTCCAGCGCTGTCCTCCAGTAAAAGACCTGGAGGCTCAGTGTGGCCCTGGCTTCACTACACACCAGGCAGGTTGTCACCTTGTCCAGGCAGGGTGGCCTTCCTGTGCTTCAGTTCCAGTATTTGTAGAACACAGAGAAAAGGCTCTGAGGAGGCTTGTAGAGCCCCCGGATCTGTGAACAAAAGGACTCGAGAAAGGCCAGCTCTCCCTACTGGCCCTCACAACCCCAGCTGCCCCACTCTGGCCCTATCTACACCTCTGTTGACTGATCTGTAAGATGGGAGCGGTAGTACTGATAGTCCTTGAACAAGAAAGTAAACTGTACCGTAATCAGTCATGTCTACAAATGATGATGGACACGTGCTACACTCCAACTCCAGGGATTCAGCGCTGGATCACCAGGCACCTTCTCAGGTCTCATGTTCCAGAGAACCAACCCCAGGATCTCTTTTCCTGACCCCAGGCTCTCTGGAAGTCCTGTTAAGGAAGGTCCATGGGACCCAGGAAACCCACAGAGGGTGTGTCTACCACCAGGGGCTGGTGGTAAGCCACCTCGGGGTTTGCAGTCCGGTTATTTCCAGGAAGAAAATAGAAATTTTCTGCCCAGGAGGCCAGAGCCCTGCACAGCAAGCAGAGTTATCTCCAGGCCGGCTTTCCTGCTCCGATACAGCAACATCGGCCCCAGGGCACCAAGGGAGACTTGGCTCGGCCTAGGACTCTGCAGCCGCGCCCCTCCAAGCCTGGAGGCAGTGAAATGACCCTTAGCCTGCATCTCCTCCCCCGGCTGGCCCGCCCACCGAGGGGTCGCCCCTTCCTCGTGATGTTGTTGCCCACCTGACAAGTTGCTCCCACCTGCGAAGTCTCCCAGTCAGGTTACTCACTCTGCAGACAGCGGGCGGCGGCCACCCAGAGCGCGAGCAGCCCAGCGGAGATGCGTGAGTCTCCTCCGCACCCACTGCGGCCCTCATGAAGGAGCGTCGGGCGACACTGGCCCCCGCATGGGCCTCGAGGAGGTAGCTGGGCCGACTGCTCGCCCTCGGCGCTCCGCAGTGCGCCAGCCTGGGCCTCTCCAGCCTCAGCTCCGCAAGCTCGCAGCTCCGCACTTCCCAGCTCCTGCAGCTGCTTCCAGCGCCAGACAGAGGTAGATGAGCAGGTTGTAACTCTGGTTGAACCAGTTCCCAGGAGAGAGGGAAGAAAGGAGGAAGGGGAAGAGGGAGGGAGGAGAGAAGGAAGGACCAATGAATATGGAAAGATATCAGATAATAGGAAGGCACACACTCTGAGGCACTAATGGCAAATAATGAGCAATTTCCTGAGAGTCACACCCATTGTATCAATTCAAGGTTCAGTGCAGGGAGGTGGCTAGGAGAGAGGGCTAGTGCTAGCTGTTGCCGAGGACCCAAAGCGACAAATCTGAAGACTGCATGGGCAAGGGGAGATTTTTAGGAAAGCCAAGTGACAGCCGGAGGTGGGGGTGAGCAGTAAGAGGTGATTAGAGGGGAAGACTCAGGCTGGCTCTGTGTGGGGTATATGGACAACAATGCCATCATCCATCCATCCATCCATCCATCCATCATCCATCCATCCATCCATCCAGGAAAGGGCTCTGAAAGCTGCTTGCTGCTCAGGACCGGGCACAGGTGGGGCAATTTGGTCCTCATAAGGACAGTGGTGGAATGATGTCAGCGCCGATCTGGAAACAACCACACTGATTTGGAAAGCCCTAAGAGGTGGCCACACCTGCAGTCCTAGCATTCTGGAAGCTACAGGAGTGACTAGGTACTTTAGGAATCCTAGCAAGGGGTGGAGCCTGGAAACAAAGATCAACTGCTTTAAGTCTGCCTGTTCGTTTTAAATTAAGAACCAGGATGCTGTAGGGCAACTGGCCTCCAAAGCGGTGGGCCGGGTGTGGTGAAGAGATGGAAAATGGGGAAACTCAGACTGTTGTGGTATTTAAGTTTACTTTATCAGAACTAGATTTCCTCACCTCCCTTGCAGCCAGGGGACAGCAGTATGAACAAGTGGCTCTAATACTAAGAGAGAAGTGTGCTTTGGGTGTCTCTGGACAAAGATTTTGCTTTTCTGGTAAAGGGATAGAAAAGGCTATGCATCGAAGCATTCTTTCCTGAGAAGGAGAAGGCTCACAACACACAAGCAACTATAAGACTCAGGGTGCCAGGGCACGTACACAAACTCTGGGATTTATATGAGCAGTAATAGCTGCCAGGGGAGAGGAGACTTCCATGGAGCTGCAGGAGTTGCGCAGGGAACTCCAGCGAGGCAGCTGGCGTGGGCTTTTCTGTAATCCAGCTGCTTGAGTCACCCACGCTCCCGACCCTTGCTAATGTAATCGACTTCAGTGAACTCATTGGCTCACCGTCTAGGACTTGGAATTCTTTCTTTTTGATCTGTGGTGGATAGAAGTAGTCTCTCCAGGAAAAGTCACATAGCTCTACCCCTGCCTTGAAGACATTCCTTTTCCCTAGATCTGTGGCCCCTGTCATACTTCATGAAGTTTCAAGTGAGGACAAGCCTCTCTAAGTAAGGATGGAGGAACAGAGAGACAGGAAGTGCCCAGGAGACCATGGCATGTAGCATGCCCTCCTATGTCCTTCTTGCTCTTAGAAAGCTCCTTGTTGGGGTTGGAGAGATGGCTCAGAGGTTAAGAGCACTGGCTGCTCTTCCAGAGGTCACGAGTTCAATTCCCAGCAACCACATGGTGGCTCACAACCATCTATAATGAGATCTCTTGCTCTCTTCTGGAGTGCAGGCATACATGCAGGCAGAACACTGTATACATAATAAATAAATACATCTTTAAAAAAAGAAAAAGAAAGCTCCTTGTTAATTGCACATCATGTTAGTTACTTTCGTAAAGGAGAAAAGGTTGAGTTTGGCTCACAGTTCCACGGTACAGTCCACTGTGGCAGAGAGCCATGGTGGCAGGGGCTGAGGAGGCAGCCACCACATTGCATCTGCCAGTGAAGACTCAGAGCGGGACAAATGCTGGAGCCCAGCTTGTCTTCTCCTTTTCATTCGGTCCAGGAGCCTAGGCCCTGGGATGGTGCCACCCCAATTAACTGAATCTAGACACTCTGATGGGTGTGCCAAATGGCTTCTTTGCAAGGTGATTCTAGAACCATTAAGTTGATGGTTTTCACCATCGCATACATGATCCTTGTAAGAGCAATAGTAGTGGTACCGTGTGAACTGCAGTCAGGAAAGGATGTGACCAGGCTAGCCACTCACAGTGTCCTCTTGGCCAGCCAAAGTGTTGGCTCATGAATGGAAAGATGACACCATCTGGAACGCCCCTAGAAGTGTCATGTGGCCATTGCTGGGGTTGCTAACGCGCAGGACATGACCCTGTAGGTATTAGCAGGCCATGTCTGTCCCCGCGAGAGGTCCTGGACTAAGAATGAAGCCAAGTCAGGCGTGGTGACTCACACTTGTATCCTCAGCACTCAAGAAGCTGAGGCAAAAGGATTGATTGCAAGTTTAAGGCCAGCCTGGGCTACATAGCAAAAGCCTCTTTCAAAAATAATAACTAAACTCAGTGGTGGTGGCACATGCCTTTAATCCCAGCACTCAGGAGGCAGAGGCATGAGGATCTCTGAGTTTGAGGCCAGCCTGGGCTATGGAGCAAGTTCCAAGACAGCCAGGGATACAGAGAGAAACCGTCTCAAAAAAACCAAACCAAACATCACCATCATCATCAACAACAACAACAAACCCCAATAATAACTAAATAAAAATATTTGACAAGGGAAAGAGTGAAGCTGGGATGGGACAAACTGGTCTGGGAAGCAGGGAGAGACGCAGATGCGGTGCGTGCTCTGGGCTTTGACTGCTTTACCAGCTGGTGGCCGCTAAATGTTTGTTGTTGGGCTGGAGAGATGGCTCAGTGGTTAAGAGCACCAACTGCTCTTCCAGAGGTCCTGAGTTCAATTCCCAGCAGCCACATGGTGGCTCACAACCATCCATAATGAGATCTAGTGCGCTCTTCTGGCCTGCAGGGACACATGGAGGCAGAATACTGTATATATAATAAATGAATAAATCTTAAAAAAAAATTGTTGTTGTTTGTTTGTTTTTGTTTTCTTCTTGAGCGGGATTTCTGTGACATAAAACTATGTAAGGGGGAATAAGTTTGAGACATCTGTTGTGTAGTGTAGCACAGCAATGGTAATTGATGAGGAGATGTTATGTTGAGTGAGTGCTGAGTGGATGAGTGCTCTCATAATGCAAATGATGACTATGTGAGGTATGTTCGTTAACTAGATTTAACCAGCTCATACTACACATATACTTTAAAACATTAGGTTGTGATGACAGTGGGAGTAATGAAGGGCAAGATTTGAGAGAAAGAAAGCTTAGGGGAGCAGGAGATCCCAGCTGGATCAAGAACAGAAAGGGAGAATGAGAAATAACAGACCATGATAAATGAAGACCACATGAGAACAGGAATAGGGAGAGTGCTCGAGAGGTCCCCAGAAATCCACAATGATATATCCTCTGTAGACTGCTGGCAATGGTCGAGAGAAAGCCTGATCTGACCTAGTCTGGTGATCAGATGGCCAAACACCCTAACAGTCATCTTGGAACTCTCATCCAATAACTGATGGAAGTGGATGCAGAGATCCTCAGCCAGGCCCCAGGTGGAGCTCCAGGTGTCCAACTGTCGAGGAAGAGGAGGGACTGCAAGAGCGTGAATTGTTGAATCCAAGATTGCAAAAAGCACAGGGACAAATAGCCAATCGAATGGAAGCACATGAATTATGAACCAATGGCTGTGGAGCCCCTAACTAGATCAGGCCCTCTGGACAAGTGAGACAATTGAATAGCTTGAACTGTTTGGGAGGCACCCAGGCTGTGGGACCAGGACCTGTCCTTAGTGCATGAGCTGGCTGTTTGGAATATTGGACTTACACAGGGACACGTGCTCAGCCTGGAAGGAGGGGACTGGACCTGCCTGTACTGAATCCACCAGGTTTAAATGAATCCCCAGGGGAGTCTTGGTCCTGGAGGAGATGGGAATGGAGGGGAGGGGCTGGGGGAAGGTTGGGGTGGGGGTGGGAGGGGGAGGACAGGGGAACCCATGGCTGATGTATAAAATTAAAACACATAATAAAAAAAAAAAACCAAAAAAAATTAGGTTGTGCACAATAACTACTATTCGTTAATTTAAAATAAACAAAATAAATGTGTGTGAGTGTGTGTGTGTGTGTGTGTGTGTGTGTGTGTATGTATGTGTGTGTGCTCAAGTGCACGTGTGCGCACACATGTACATGCCATTGTCAAGATCAAGATCTCTGTGGTTTCTCTCTACTGTGTTTTCTGTTTTGAGACAGGGTTTCTCCCAGAACTAAAGCTCATTGATTCTGCAGTATTGTGTGGCCAGCAAGCCTCCTGTCTCTACTTCTCCTCTGCTGGGATTGCAGATGCGTACTGCCGTGCTCAGAATTTTTGTTTTTTGTTTTGTTTTTTATGTAGGTGCTGGGGATCTGAATTCAGGCCTTTTGCTTGCACAGCAAGTATCTTTACTGACTGAGCCATCTGTCGTGTTTTCCCCGTTAAAAAACCCAGCCTTATAGTCAGCATCTGAAGTGTTCGCCTTGGGGTTCTGTTTGGCATGCTCATTCTCCATGTAGTGGTGCTTTTGGGGGTTGCTTCTGGAACCTTTAGGAGATGGAGCCTAATGTAGGTCCCTAGAGTCAGACATTTGGTAGTTGCCTAGTCCAGTTTCCTGCCTTATTCTGCCTGACTGCTATGACATGACAGTGTCCTCTACACAGGCTCACTGGCATGAATGGAGCTGTCCTGCCTGCCTTCCCCTCTGCGATAGACTGGAGCCCTCTGAAACTGTGAGCCTGAGGAAATCCTGGTCCACCAACTTGTTTCTGTCAGATACTGTGCTCACAGGGTCAAAATTAACAAACATGCTTACAGCCAACCATCTATAAGGTCAAAGAGTCAGTCATCTTCTATTTTGAATCTCATCAAAATTTGGATAAAGAGAGGGGCTAGAGGTAGAATGCGATGGTAGACCCCTTGTCTGGCATCTTGAAGCCCTGAATTTGATCTCAAGCACAGGAAATAAAACACACCAAAATGTTAGAAACAATTTCTAAGTTGAGAGTTTCCTGACTGAAACAAGGGGTTTTCTAAATGTTTCTGGTTCCCATATCCTTGCATTTATTTGTAGTTCATTAAATATTTACCCAGAAGACCCTGTAGCTGGCACCATGGGCACTCCAAAGATGAATGACTCATGGGTCTACATTCCAAGGGACTCATACACTGATGGAGATTCAATGACCCAAATTATAAAAGGCCTCTAGGTCCATAGTCCCTTCTATGGAGCTCAAGGTGAAAGGAAAAATTTTATTTTGTTCTCTGCTATTAACTTGGTACCTGACACGTGGTAAGCACTTAATGACTGTTTGTCAAATAAATGTATGAACCAAGAAGGCTAAAGCTCGAGAGACACAAGTTAAGAGGAAGACCCCCTTGAGATAAAAAGCTGGTAGAAAGTAGATGATTCAGTAATGCTCTGAATTCCTCCTCTGAATGCCACCACCTCTCTCTGGTCATGGAGGAGAGATAGGGACCTCTGACAGGTGTAACTGCACATCCAGCATCCAGCAAGGAGTTAGAAAATGCACCACAGTTCACGCCCTACTCCAGTCAGATGTCCTGGGAGTGGGGTTGTATGAGTTGCTTGCCTTGTTCCTGAGACAAAAATACCTGCCGAAGCAACCTAAGGAAGGAAGGGTCTATTTGGCTCCCAGTCCAAGGGTATCATTCCACCATTGTGTGAACATGGCTCAAAAATGGAGAACTCCAAAAAACTAAGACTCTTGTGACCTCAGTTTCTTCAAAAACACAGACTTGGTCTTGGATTATGCTTTCATGCCCTCCCAGGTGTATCAGATAGGAATGAGTTCTCCTCAGATTATTCATTACAACCGGCTATAACAATTGGTTTATGTGCCTCCACAGAGAAACATGTTTCTGCCCCATGTAGCCAGCCTGTCTATCATGTGCAGCTTGCCTTTGTGATTGTACACTTTACTCATGTGTAGGGCCCTGGAACTCCCAAGTTGGGTAACTGCCGCCCTGCTTGCTGACCTTGACCTTGAGGTCCTCCCTATGCTGATTCCCTGCCAGTCTCCACCCTCCTGAACACTCACCAAGGTTCTTTGTGTATCCTGCATTTGGTGTAAACAGCTTAGATGCAAGAATGTAGAACATTGGGTAGCGAACTTCTGCCCTCCAGGGATTCCTCCATTGTGCTGTAAGCATGTATTGTGTATTTAAGGTTTCCTCCCTCCTTCAATAAACAGCATTCGGCATCCCCTGGCATGAATGACCCGCTGTCTCTTGTCTGTTTTTCAATCCACAGCCTCTTGCTGGGACATGGTGAACAGGCGGTGGTAGCGCGGGTTTTACTGCAACACTCATGCGGCCCTTCTTAACAGAATATACATTGTCTGATGCTCTGAAGAAAGTCTGTCTATCCCAGACTTTAGTCTGCCTCATTTATTGGCTACACTTTCCCAGGTCCCACTGCTTCTAGAGCAGTAAACATACCATAGTTGGGGAAGGCATCTCAGCAGGAGCAGAAGGCTGGCTGGTCACATTGCATCTGTAGTCAGGAAGCACACAATGAGCAGGAAGTAAGGCCAGGCTATAAAAAGGCTATAAAAACTCAAGGCCCACCTCTAGCACCCCAGGTTCCCTAGCGACTGCTCCACCTCTTAAAGTTCTTCACCCTTCCTGAACTGACCACCAGCTGTGCTACAGCACAAGTGGACATTTCCAATTGAAAGACACCCCCCCCCACACCCCTATAGTAATGCTATGTTTGTAAGGAACAAAAGACAGTTCCAGGAAATAGAATGGCCCCACCGCAGCCCAGATAGCCGATAAGCATTGCTCTGTTGTGCAAACCCCCTAGCTTGTGAGGCACGTAGGGGAACAAAGGAATTCAGCTAGAAGGCAAAGGTGTAGAGATAAGCAGGATGTCAGGGACAGACCACCTGGCGTCAGTACGGGAGGAATTCTAGATAGGGGTTGAGTCAACACACATATCTGGTTACCAAGGAGACCCACAAACCGCCCTGAGCCTGAGTTCACGCCCTATTGGATTTATACTTGTATACTCGCGCCTCGCTTTGTCCAATTAGAGCTCTGTAACCATTCGCGCCTTGTTTGAATTATCCAATCAGAGCCCTTTGACCAATGCTTTCTGCTTCTATACCCGCGCTTTTTGCTATAAAAACCCATCTCACCAACCCAGAGGCGCGCAAGTCTTCCGAGAGGCTTTGTTGCCCAGGTACCTGTGTTTGAATAAACCTCGTGCTGTTGCATCTGATTTGTGGTCGCTGCGTGCTCCTTGAGACGGGGGTCTCACCTGAGGGGAGATCCCTCCGGGGGTCTTTCACAATCATATATACACAAATGACAAAAAAGACTCTGCCGGTATTTATATTATATTTATATTACATTGTATTTATATATGTGTGCACACAAATACATACATACACATATATACATATGTGTGTAACAATAATAAAGAAAATAGGCTATCAACTTGAGAGTTTTGGGGAGGTATTGTGGGAGGGGTCTGAGAGAGGGTATCTGGGAGGTGCTGGGGGAAATAAGGAAGGCAGGAAAAGTATTGTAATACTATTTCAATTGAAAGTATATTTAAAGCTAGATGGTGGTGGTGCACTCTTTTAATCCCAGAACTTGGGAGGCAGAGGCAGGCCAATCTTTGAGTTCAAACTCAGTCTGGTCTACAGAGGTAGTTCCAGAACAGCCAGGGCTACACAGAGAAACCCTGTCTCAAAAAACAAATAAACAAGCCAGGCGGTGGTGGCACACACCTGAGGCAGAGGCAAGTGGATCTCTGTGAGTTCTAGGACAGCCTCCAAAGCTACAGAGAAACCCTGTCTCGAAAAACCCAAAACAAACAAACAAACAAAAACAAAATAAAAACCCAAAAAAACCAAAACAAAACAAAAAGTATATTTAAAAAAATAAAAATTGAGTTAGAAAAGTAGACTGGGAGCAATCCTGAGCACTTCTGCTGAGAGAGTGCATCTCAAGAGTCATGGAGCATGCAAAGCTCCCCCCCACCCCCACCCCGACCTTTAGCATACATCATAGCCCGCAGGCTCTGGTAATTCTTCCCAGTCAGGAAAAACAACCTTAGAGCCCTTTCTTCACCTCCACAAGAATAAAGTGTTGTTCCTGACACTGCTCTCTCTGTGACAGCCTCATTTCTGTCGACAGACCATATTTTACATAGTTGTTCTACTCTTCTGTTGTTCCAAAAACACACTGAACATCACGCTTATTATATCTGGGTATTGTGTGAATGTAGATGCTTCTTTTCTTTCTTTGTTTCTCTGAATATACTTCCTTCCTCTCTTCCTTCCTTCCTTCCTTCCTTCCTTCCTTCCTTCCTTCCTTCCTTTCTTTCTTTCTTTCTTTTTTTCTTGGGTCTCATTATGTAGTCTTGCTGTTATGGAACTCCCTGTGTAGACCAGTCTGGCCTGAGTAAATCTGCCTGCCTCTGCCTCATGAGTGCCAAGGTTAAAGTAACCACCATACCCTGCCACTCATTTCTTGGTGTATGATGTAACTATGGTGACAGATGGGTGGTTGAATTAGGAGGCTAGTGTGTTCAATGCTACAATGGAGAATACCTATATGGACTTTTATTAGGCATGGTTCCTTTAATTTAGGCTTCTGTGTGCCATCTGAGGCTGTAAGAGTGTCTTAGTCAATGTTCTGTTGCTGTGAAGAGACCATGACCATGGCAATTCTTATACAGGAAACATTTAATTGGGACTTGCTTACAGTTTCAGAGGTTTAGTCCATTATCATCATGGAGAGAAGCATGGTAGTATACAGGCAGACATGGTGCTGGAGAAGGAGCTGAGAATTCTACATCTGGATCAGCAGGCAACAGGAAGAGAGAGATACTGGGCCTGGCTTGGGCATTTGAAACCTCAGAGCCCACCCCAAGTGACACTCAGAGCCTCCAACAAGGCCACACCTCCTAGTAGTGCCACTCCCTGTGGGCCAAGCACTCAAACACATGAGTCTATGGGGCCATCCCTATTCAAACCACCACAGAGAGTCTCTAAGATGAGCAGGTTTGTGGTGTCCATGTCACCCTGGGTCCTCATGGAGGCCAACCTTATTAAGAGGAAGAACCATGAGGTTTAGTACGTTTCTCCTTTGAGCTCTGATGGTCCAAAAGGCCTAAACTAAAAACTTTTCATTCTGTAGTCAGAAGGTGTGGCTGATGTATGCAAGCCTTGGTTCTTGAGTAGCCTGCAGGTACCTAAGGAGTGTCCATACTGGGCTGTGTTTGGAGCAGTCCTGAGTCAGAAACAGCTTTGTGAACTTGGGCTGCTTAGTCTTAGAATTGAGTGTTATTAGTCCCCAAGGCTGTCATGAAATGTGAGTCAGTCACTAACAGTGGAGTGCCAGTGCTACCCAAGGTTACCTTCCTACCTGTGACAACACAGCACTAAATCAACTCCACGAGGAGACACCACTATCATGATGGCCCACTTTTTTTTCATCCAAGCAATTGTGATTACCCAAAACCCTCAAGATGGAGTCTGTTGACATTTCTTAAGAAAAAGTGGGTAGAGAAGCTTATTTGACCCTTGTTTGAGATCCCACTCTGGAACCTCCCTGGAAGCTGCAGGCAATTCTCATGGTGACAGGTGGTGTCTATAGTGTCTAATGTAGAGACAGCTCACAGAATGGGGGTGTCTATAGTGTCTAATGTAGAGACAGCTCACAGAATGGGGGTGTCTATAGTGTCTAATGTAGAGACAGCTCACAGAATGGGGGCTCCATCTGTGCCCCTATGGGGGTCTCATCAGTCATTGCCATTCTTGCTTGTCAGCTTGACTACATATAGAGTTAACTAAAACTCAAAAGTGACGGGCACACCTGTGAGGGATTTTTGCTTAATTTCAGGTGGGAAGACCCACTTCTAATCTGGATCTTTAAGGTGGAAGCTACATTTGTAATCCAGGTCATTTGGAAGCCTGTATAAGGACATGGAAGAAGGAAGCTTTGCTTTTTGCCGGCTTGTTTCCCCACCTCGCTAGCAAGTCCATTTCTTCACTGGTGTTAGAGTCTGCTTCTTCAGGACTCCAGATTTATATATATATATCATCTATCTATCATCTGTCTAACCACCGAGGGATTGAGATTCATTCTTTAAAGTCTGTTGCTCTGGAGAACCTGACTAATAAATACATTCATGCTGAAATGAGACTTTTTGGTGATGTGGCTGCTTTGGCATCCTCCATCCTTCTATAAGTAACCCCTCATCCATGTCCTATAAACAAGCCAAATAAGCTCATTGGGCAAATCAGACTGCAGGGGAAGAGCTATTTGGTTCTATTAGTCTGGGACGAGTAGACGTATGTTCATGTACGTCCTAGGAAAAGTACATGCAACACTACTTGCTAGTTTTGTATACATACTCACTTTTTACCTTTTTAGGTATAAAGTCACAAAGTAAGATGTCAAATATCTGTAAGTCATCTCCAGCCTCGGCCCCATATGTGCAGAACTGCAGCAGGTAAGTCATTAGGGTTGGGTAGATGGTCTCATTATTATCTTGGCATCTCAGTATCTTGAGTTTGAGATATGATTATAAATACTTGGCAGCATATATTTGTCAAGGAAATAAGTTCAATGCACACTTTTCAGTCAGCTGATTGTGAGCCTTGCTTGTGCTCCAGCCCCAGAAGGAGCCTCCTGCATATTTCCTAAGGTCTCCAGCATCTAGGACACTGTAAGCAGCCCATAACCAACCAAAGATGTGTGTCAAAGAACCAGTGTTGGAGCAGGGGCCAAGCCTCAGGGGTGGGTTAGCTGTTGGGATGTTTGTTTGTTGACATTAAAGCACTCTACTGAAAAAAGCCTCTTTGAAGTAGTCTTAGAGCTATAGGCTGTGAACTCTGTTTACAGCCTACTATCTGAATGGCCAGTACAAAAATTGTGATCCCAGTCTCATTAGTTATGTTATTATCATGCATAGAGAAAAGACTGGGGCTGGAGAGATAGCACAGCAGCTACAGAGGGCCTGAGTTCAGTTCCCAGTACCCACACTGGGCACCTCTTACAGAGGGCCTGAGTTCAGTTCCCAGTACACACACTGAGCAGCTCTTACAGAGAGGGCCTGAGTTCAGTTCCCAGTACCCACACTGGGCACCTCTTACAGAGGGCCTGAGTTCAGTTCCCAGTACACACACTGAGCAGCTCTTACAGAGGGCCTGAGTTCAGTTCCCAGTACCCACACTGGGCACCTCTTACAGAGGGCCTGCGTTCAGTTCCCAGTACCCACACTGGGCACCTCTTACAGAGGACCTGAGTTCAGGTTCCAGTACCCACATTGGGCAGCTCATACAACTTCCTAGAACTCCAGTTCCAGAAAATGTGATGCCATCTTTTGGCCTCTGCAGGCACTGCATGCATATGGTGCACATAAACTCAACAGGCACATTCACATACTTAAATTATATATATATATTAGAAATGTGAGTGTCCCACAACAGAGAAATGATCCAGAGAATTGAAGTACACTTTCACAATGACCTTCAGTAGCCATTAGAGGAGCAAATGCACAAAAATGATAAGAGGAAAAAAAGAGACAAAGATGAGAAATATATAAAGACAGTGAAGGATGGGAGTTGGTACAGGATAAAGGAGGAGAGGGTCAGTGAGAAGGGAAAGGGGAAATAAAGACAGAGCAAGAAGAGGGGTGGAGGGGCAGGGACAGCACAGAAAAGATCCTGATTGAGATGAGAGATGAAGAAAGGACAGAGGCCAAAGAGAGGGTAAGAAGCCATGCTGGCCATGCACTAGGTAACCTTGGTGTGGCCAGGACCAGAGGGAGATGCTTTTCACAGCAGCTCTGTCTGTGCTCCTGGTGAATGACACTGAGAGCATCTTTCATTAATGTGAGAGGCTCCAGCCAGCCTTAATGGCCCCTGGGCCTCTGGGATGAAAGGGATCTGGGCAGCCGCCATGTTGGTGGGTGGATGCCAGGCTGTGCTCAGATAAATGGCCTCCTGCCAGACTAATCCAGGGTCTGAGCTGGGCTGAGGAGATCTGAAGGCTGCTGAGTGATCAGGCTTATTTGTTTGAAGCAATCAGTTCCAGTCTTTCTACATCCCCCTTCTCTGCAGAACCCAAGGAGAAGCCCCACTCTATGACAGTCAGAGAGAAGCAGCCTATGGCTGTGGTGTCCTTTGGTCCTTTGCATTCTATTCTCTTTGCTGGCCTCAGAACCTTGCCTGGAACCATCTCTCTTTGAAAAGCCCTCAGTGTGGTTAGGCAGCGACAGTCAAGTAAGCTACTCATAAGACTAAATTGTGTCCTTAAGGAGATAAATATTGCTTCTCCTTCAGATGTTAGGGATTCAGTGAAGACTAACTGAATGGATGGGTGGTGGATGGGTTGTTGATGGATGATGGATGGGTGGGTGGGTGGGTTGATGAGTAATAGATGCTGTGAAATTCATGTCAGAAGGGTTAGTCAGGGATCGGTTCTAATAAAATTTTCTTTAGTGAATTTCTGATTATATTTCACCATAGAGAAAAGGAAATACTCCCCAGGGAAGTGATTCTGGCTGCTGCTGGTCCTGGAAACGTAGTGTGAACGTAGCCATGTCATCTGCCTTTGCTGATGATTTTGGGACCCGTTATCCCTCTTGTATCCCTCAGGGAAGGCAGCTGTGTCAGCGTGGGTATCTATGTCTGTCGAGGAGCAAGGCACTGACGGCGGGACACGTGCCCTGTAGCACCAAACTGGGGCATTCAGGCCACACTGGGAAGCAAGACTTCTGACAGCCGCTCTATTCCCGTTCCTTGTCCCGTGGCTAGGTGACAGCTAACCAGGGGGTTTTGAGGCAGTTGATGGTTTCAGAGGGAAACCCGATGGCTGGTGGGTGTAGGAGCTGTGTCCCAGCTCTAACGCAGCAGCTTTATGTAAATCATCTCCTCTAATTATCACAACTTCGTGATGAAAAGGGACTTTCTTTTCAGTGCTGGGGATTGAACCCAGGGCCTTGAGCACAGCACTTTACTGATGAGGAAATAGGCTCACTCCTCACGCTGCCATGGTTATCATCCAAGGCCATTTTCGGAGAGAGCAGAGCAGGGTGGCAGCTTTAGGGTTTCTCTGGCAAGCTGCAGTTGCTCTGCAATGTGGTGGGAAGGAGAGCACACCAGGACTCCAGGGTCTTGTGCTCAGAGAGAAAGGAGGCCATTACCTACCACACAGGAGTTTGCATTATTTAGAGACCCAGATTCCTGATGTGGGTCTGTTTAACAGTCTAGTGAAAAAAAAAAAAAAAAAAGCAATGCATTTCCAAGAACAGCTCGATGCTCCTGGCTTTGGGGTCTGGCAGTCCTGAACTTCACTCCAGTGCTGCTCAGAACTTGGGAGTGGAAAGATGGAAGACAGTGGACAGAGCAAAGAGCAGGTATCACACCCATGTCAGGAGATGGGATGTAGCCCAGCCCGGTTATGCCACTATTCAGGAGGCCTAGGGCAGGATGATTAATTTGGCTGCCCCTCATTTTCCACATGGTACAGTAGGACAGGGATACGGGTCCCCCGCTTCTCATCTGAGCCACTTGCCATGTCTACCCACTGACTGCATGCTGGGTCATTAGTGCTCTGAGGGCTCATGACTCACTGAGATGGGGAATTTTATGTCAAAGTTGTACTGGCCCGCCTTTTGGTCGAATGCTGCTGTGAAGGCATTCAAGGTATGGTTTACATTTACAATCAGTTCCTTTTGATAAATCTTTCTATGTGGTGGGCCCCACACAGCCATATATACCATGTTCCTCATCTGCTGATGGTTCTTCCAGTTCCTGCAGTGTCGATCCAGTGGAGCTGTGACAATGGCCACACTGTCCCAGCCCCATCCAGGACTGGAAGACTGGGAGGCCGACTCTCCACCACTCTGTTCCTTCTGTTCCTTCTTGGCCCCTAATGGTCTCAAGAAGCCATCTGCCTTTCGAGTCCCAGGACTGGGCCATGGCCAGTATGAAGAGGACATTACAGTTCTATACATATACATATCAAGCTCAGGCGTATCCAGTTTTATAAGAGAAACACTGCTCCATGTAAAGCCCGGGATGAAACCAAACGCATCGACAGTGGGAAATGTCACTATGGCACCCTCACCAATAGACAGGTAATTTGCAAAAATGAATTAAAATGTTGACATTAAATGGTATTCTGTATCAAGTAGACCTAACATGTCTCTAGAACATTCCATCCAAATATTAAGACTATACATTCTTCTCAGAAGCTCACGGAATCATCTCTAAAACACACCACATGTTAGGACTCAAAGTAAGCCTCAACAAATATAGGAATATTGAAATAGTACCCATATTCTATCAGACCACTATAAAAACCTTTAATGCACTAAACTGAAAAATCCAAAAAATGTGGACAAATTTCTAGACACATATAACTAACCAAAAATTAAAACAAAATGAAATAAGTAATTTAAAAAGATCAAGAACTAGGGATGAGATTGAAGCAGCAATAATGTTCCAAGAAGAGAAAGTCCAGACGGATTCAGACAGAATTCTCCTCACAGTCACAGAAACCAACACCAACGCTGATCAAGTGATCCCACTAAGGGAAGGAAGGAAGGAAGGAAGGAAGGAAGGAAGGGAGGGAGGGAGGGAGGAAGGAAGGAAGGAAGGAAGGAAGGAAGGAAGGAAGGAAGGAAGGAAGGAAGGCAGGCTTCCAAAAGCTTCTTAGGAAGCCACTATCTCCCGGACTCCCAAAGCAGACGAGTCAGGAGCAGCGAGAACAAAACCACAGAGCAGTCTCCCTGACACGCATTCTCAGAGTCACACCAAGTTAAAGATGGTGTAAAGAAGACTGTTCTGCTGGTGGACTTCTGCGGCGTGGTCATGCTTCCTGGGTTTTCCACCCTGGCTGTGCTTCCGCTTGAGTTTTCCTGAGTGTTTCTTCTGTGTCTCGGCTCGGGTCAGCTTTTATCCTTGTTATTTCCTCAGCCGTTTGCGTGCACTTCCTTGGACTTCAGTCACTCGTCCCAGTCCTTTTTAAGTGCATCCAGGCTTTTGCTTTTTTCCCTCTTTACATGCTTTGAACGCGTTGGCCATGCTTATAATTGTTCTTTTGAATTCTGTATCTATTTCATGTAAGTTGCTCTCCTTAGTTGCTATAGAATTGGTGGTTGGGGGGCATATGTCTGCGGTCATGATGTCCATGGCAATGTATTTGTCAGCCAAAATTTGCTGAAATACTACATTTTTTAAAATTTACAGAAAATGCAGCTCCCAGACACCATAAGAAGTTAATGCCTGAAATTGCCACCAGGTGGCGCTCCAAGGCTACCGAGAGCAGGTTAAACTTGGTGAAGCGTGAAGAGGGGCTGTGTGTGCCTTGGTGTAAAGGAGGACGAGGCAGAAGAATATATATGTATACATGTACACATATTTTTAAAATTGAAAATAGATTTTTTTCATACAATATACTCTGATTGCGGTTTCCCCTCCTTCAACTCTTCTCAGATCTCCCCACCTCTCACCCACCCAAACCTGTGTTCCTCCTTCCTCACTCTCATTAGAACACAAACAGGCATACTTACCTGGCAGGGGAGATACAATGATCCTGAAGGTGTTTCTTCCAGGGCCAGGCTGATCTATTGCACTCCGGATGTGCTGACCCCTATGATTTCCCCAAATCTGGGAAATTCAACTGCATGATTTGTGGTAGTGGGTGGCTGTGCTCCCTTTTTTTTCCTTGAAGAAAAGCAAAAAGAAAACAAACAGGCATCTGAAAATTAATTATAAAGAAACCGAATAAAATAAAAACAAACAAAACAGATTAGGACAGAACAAATGGAAAAAGAGTCAAAGAAAAAGCACAAGAGACATGTAGCAGGAAACTTAACAGGTCTTATTAATGAAATCAAACCCGAGGCCAGTTATTGAGGTGATTGCTGGAAGATCAGAGACACAGAACAAGCCACAGCTACCTCACCTTGTCAGTTCCTCAGGTGATCCTGTTTCCTTAGGCTGGAAGCTTCTGAGTCCTCCTCCACATGAATCTCAGCTGAACTGTGTTGCTCCAAAGCCTGAACGGTTAACCAGCCAAATTCTTAACTAACTACATGCTTTACTCACTTAGTTTCTGGTCCTCACGCCTTATATACCTTTCTCTTTCTGCCCCCACTCCCTGGGATTAAAGGTTGGGTTTCTGGGATTAAAGGCGTGGGTCACCATGCTTAGCTGTTTCTAAAGTGGCCTTGAAC
The DNA here is from genome assembly GCF_903995425.1 of Onychomys torridus. Taxonomy (NCBI): domain Eukaryota; kingdom Metazoa; phylum Chordata; class Mammalia; order Rodentia; family Cricetidae; genus Onychomys; species Onychomys torridus. The sequence goes on along the minus strand of NC_050449.1, from coordinate 10,901,677 downwards.
TCAGAGATCCACCTGGCTCTGCTTCCCAAGTGCTGGGATTAAAGGCACGCACCACCACTGCCTAACTTCTGCTATGGCTTGCTCTGACCCATTTTCTAGCCACCATTTTTGGCTTTGTTCTAGTTTCTGTCTGTTCTCTGACCCCAGATAGGTTTATTTCGGGGAACACACAATATTTCAAGGAACACAATACCCACCACATTGAGACACATAGATACAGAGGCACACTCATTTGCACACACAGAGACACACAGGTGTGGAGGCACACTCATTTGCACACAAAGAAACCCCATAAAAATGCAAAACTGGAAACCCTGATATTAAAACAAAAGACCTGTAAGGGTTAAATAGAAGAAAATAAGCCTAACTAAGCATTTTGAGACAAAAACTTCTAAATACACCATTGAGTTTGTTTTGTGTTGGCCAATCGACTGCTGGGCATGGGGCCTGCCCTCGAACGTGCTGTGTATATGTAGCGAGACCTCACTGGAGTGGTTCCAGTGGTTCCAGTGGTTATCAGTTGGAGACAGCTTCTGGGTTAGAGATGAGGGCTCGTGTCCTCTTGCCCTTTCAGGGCTAGGACCCATCTGGCATGCTGCCAGTCTCTGTGACTCGTGTGTACAAGTCCTGTTGTGTCTAGAAGGCCTTGTTCCCTTGGTGTCCTCTGTCCCCTTTGGCTCTTATAATCTTTCCACCTCCTCTTCTTCAGGGTTCCCTGAGCCCTGAGAGGAGGGATTTGATGGAGAATCCCATTTAGGGCTGAATGTTCCAAGTTGGTCTCTCACTCTCTGCACATTGCCCTGCTTAGCTCTCTGTTTGTTCCCATCTGCTGCAGGAGGAAGCTTCTCTGATGGTGGCTGAGCAAGGCACAGATCTATGGGTCTAGTAGACTGTCATTAGGAGTCACTTTGTTGGTGTGTTCCTTTAGTAGAATGGTAGTATTTGGCTTTCCTTTAGATACATGGCCTATCTGCTCTCAGGTTCTTTGGGCGTGGGTTCCATCTCATGGAATAGTCCTTAAATCTGATCAGACAGTGGTTGGTTACTCCACAACTTCTGTGCCAACATTGTGCAAGCATATCTTGCAGATAGGTCACCATTGTAGAAAGAAGGGTTGGTGGATTGGTATTACCTTTCTCCTCTGGTACCTTCCAGTACTATGAACACTAGGGGTGAAGGCTTTATCTAGGCACCAGCTTGACTTCTCCATGTTCAATGTGTTATGTAGGTGTTGTCTCCAGCAATAGGCCTCACCATTAATTTGTGGAGAGCAACCAACAGCCTTGGCAACAGACTGGGTGGTTTGGCTGTTCTCATGAAGCCCCTTTGACCAACAACTTGATTAGATGTAACCAATTTCTGGAACTGGGCATTTCATTTGTTGGCTGTATATGTATATATGTTTCATGTACAGCTGATCCACTATGTGGTGACTGGCATTATAAAGCCTTAGTACTTGTTATGTATCTTTTGTATCTTAGCTCTTCTAGAACACAGCTTCCATGTTTTTCTCTGTGCTCCACACAAGGCCCAGCCTGTGTTATTTTCCGTTAAATTCAGTAGCTGCCCCTTAAGTGACGGCTGTCCTAATTGGAAGTTGCCAACTCCGCAGCTACCAGTAGCGGTTCAGCCGCAGTGGCCATAGCCAGGCGGGAATTCTGTTCCCTCAGGCACCGGCTCTATCACAGCTGCTAAAGGGAACTTTATCTTGATCTCTATCCCTCTATAGAACTCAGGATTCAAAGGTTGAGATGATGATCACTGAGAGGTTGAATAGAAAGTAGCTCATCTCCTCTCCTAGCTCTTGTCTCCCCAGAAAACCAGCATCTTTCTGCTCAGGCCCACTTAAGAACCCTAGCTACCCATGGTTTCTCCCTTCCACTTCCTGTCAACAGGTTGCTGACTCAGCCTCCTGACCACAGGTTAATTTTGTTTAATCAAACAAATGCAACACGTCTTTGCATCATTAAACAAATATTCCACAGCATAAACAAATGTAACACATCTTAAATTAACATTCCACAATAAGCCTGTAGTAGGAGCTTGACCTGAGTAGGTTGACCTGAGCCCCCAAAGTCATCTTGTAATTAGGCTTCCTTCCCTGTTGTCTTTCTTGGCCTATGGTGTCTGCCACATTAAGTCTAGAAGTATCTTACTGTCTATCTATTTTCCAATCTTTCCGTGAGTCCCAGTTGGCTTTTGGCTCCTTTCCAGACAAGAACCTTTGTGAACTCTCTCTCTCTCCTCGCTCTTCACACCCCTTATTCCGCGCCCCCCCCCCCAATCTGATCCTCCATCTTCACCCTTGGCTTTAGGGTCACCTAGAAGAAAGGATGGACCAGCAGTGGGCGGTGATGAGGACGGTGAGATTCTGGAGGGATTCTGGGAGTAGAAATGATAAGAATTGCTTGGATATGAGCTGCGAGAGAAATTGGAAGGGAGTCCATGGTGGCTCCAGGCTTGTGGGTTGAGCACATGGGAGGGTAGAGTTGGCCCTTAGGGGATGGGAGCAGGAAGACAGTAGTCTTAATTCCTCTTCCTCCTTTCCCTCCTCTCCTCCCTCTCTGCTCTCCTCTGTCTCTTCTCCCCCTTCTTTCCCCTCCTGCCTCTTCTCTTCCCCTCCCCCTCCTTTCCTTCCTCGTCCTTTCTACCTTCTCTTTCCATCTTTCATTTACCATCTCTTTCTCCCCTCCCCTTCCCCCTTCCCCTCTTTTTCCCACTCCCCTCGTCTCCCCCTCCTTTCCTTCCCTTCCTTCCCCTAGAAAGGCTCAGTTCCATGGGCCCTTAGAGGTGGCATCACACAGGAACCTTCAATCTGCTTCTTCAGGGAGGACCAGACAGAGCACAGAGGCTTGGTCCTGACCTGGACTGGGGCTGGGGGTGGGGTGGGGAGTGAGCGGGTGGGGGAGGGGGTTGGGAGTTGGGGGGTGAGGGGAGGGGGTAGGGACTGTTCCCTTTGCTATTGTGCTCTGAAGTACGCCTGGCCTCAGTAACAGTGCCCACCCCCACATAAGTCCTTTATTCACCTGTAAAATGGGTGCAGTGATTTTGACCTACTCAGAGGTTGGACGGTATAATTAGCGGTTGAAGCAGTGTGAAGGCAGATGAAAGCCGGGCATAAACATAGGCCATCATTAGCTGGGATGGCGTTTCCCTTTGAACAGCCGGGAGACTGCCCTCTTGACTGAGGTCACTTAATTGTGTCTCATTCCTTCAGCAGAGGAGAATAGTACAGCCTCCAGGCTGACCACACAGTCTTTAAACTTTGGCCCCCTAAAAGTGATTTTACCTCTCAGTCACCGGCCTTTGACCACCCCCCCAGTGACCTATCTAGAAAAGTCAGTTTTTTATACTGTGAGTAGCCTGCTTAATGTGAACCCTTTCAAACAGGTGTGAAGGGAAGGGAGAAAAATTGTCTTCATTTTTAGTTGACTAAGCCTTCCTTTTTTTCCTAGATCACAAGGAACCCAGACATCTATGGGCCAGCAAGGGTGTCGCCACAGGGTTATTATGGGGCAGTGTGGAGACTGTTGGGCCTTGGGGCACCTGTTCCTGAGACAGCATTTGCTTTGGGGTTCCCATGCAGACTGTGGTCCATCCCCACCTGCTTGCAGACTGTGGTCCAGCTGCCTGCGGTCCAGCCACCTGCTTCTCCCGTGGGCGTCCCAGCCAGGATGATCCTTTCCACTCACTTCTTGAGAAGGCTACACACGACTCTGCTCCCCAGGACAACACACCTTTATGAAGTTGTGAGGGATTAATAGAGAAGGTGTGGGAGATCTCAGAGTGACAGGCACAGAGCAGGTCTTCCTCACATTCTCGAAGCTCTTCCTCTGAGGGCTGGAGACCTTTACAAAGCAGCCAGACCAGCTCTGCTGTTGCCTCTTCTGGGAGGGATGAGCCTGGGCACCCCAAGGGCCTCCCTCCTCTACTTGCAGCCTCTGGGGAGCAGAATCCAAGTCTCCCACCTCCTCGAAGGGCTCTCAGACTTGTTCATTCTGGACCCTTCTGGTCATCTGCTTTTGTGTCTACACTTACAGATGTGGACAGGCACAGGAGAGGGGCAGGTCAGCAGCGTGCTCCGAAACTGGAGTTATCTATTGAATGTTCAACAGACTTGTTCCTGGTGTTTGAGCCTGTGTTCAGAAACGGCTTCATTCTTTAGATACAGAACCCCATCATGGGGTCTGACTGTACTTTTAGTCACTTCAAGTTTGGGAGGGGTTACTTTGTTCCCTTTCTTGGTTAGATGTTTCCTGGAATTCAGAGCTCAATTCGGAGTGTGTCCCCTGCTCCCTTCTTTGGTGCTACATGTAATATAAAACATCCTATGCTTATTTAAGTTCTGAGAATGCAAGCTTTTGCCTTGCACAAAATACTGCTAATCCTGTGGGAATAACCTTCAGTGCTTAGCTCGTCCTCTGGGCCAGGCGAAGTGGGGAAGTGGAGTTTGGAATCACGCACAGGGGCAGTGAGCCCTCTTTTTGACAACCTTGGCCAGTGAGGGTGGGAGCTTCTGAAGTGGTCTGAATGCATTACTTGGCTTAGTGAAGGTACAAAGACACCTCTGAGGAAGGCCCTGGGTTACACACTGTCATGTTTGCCAGCTCACAGCTAAGACATAGGCAGCTGAGAGGCTGGGAGAGAGCCAGGTTTGGTGATACCAGATATATGAGACTAAGGCAGGAAGATCACAAGTTCAAGGCTTTCCCAGGCTATAGAGTCTCAAAATAATTTTTTTTTTTTTTAAAAAGGTTGGGATGTAGCTCAGTGGTGGAGTGATTGTTGAGCAGTGTGATGTTCATCCAGTACCATTTCCCCAGCAAACAACCACCTCCTCCCCAGGCAGTGGGACAGCCAGTGATGGCGCATGGGATCCTTGGCACATAATCTGGACTGTGGAGATGATCACACAGGTCCTGGGCTCTGAAATCTCTGTGAAAATTAAACAAATTAATATTTAGAGTCTCAACACAGTTTCAAGCCATCAGAAGGGTAAATATTCAAACTAGAAAAGTGTCATTTAGACAGGAGTTGTTGTATGCTTTTAATCCCAGCACTTGGGAGGCATAGGCAGGGGAATCTCTGTGAATTCCAAGACAGCCAGGGCTACATAGAGAAACCCTCTCTTAAAAAAAAAAGTCATTTTCAATGAAGTGGTTCCTTTAATGAAAGCATTGAAGAGTGTGCAGAGGACAGTAAGTGAAGCCACATTTGGAAAACCATCTAGAGAAGCATCTTGACAGGCGAGGGGACAGGTGTTCACTGGGTACAGGAAGGGGACAGAGCACTGGGTTCCCAGGTTCCTGTGCTGCAATGCCTGTTAGGCTTGTTCTTAGAAGTTTCTCCTCCTCAAGCCTGAGGTCGTCGCCACCATCTTCTGGAGACATGTTAAACCTGGAGTGCAAGAGCCAGGAGAGCAGGGTGGGGCCCCAAGGTTGCTTTATGGGCCTCTGTGCAGTTTGGAGGAGCAGGTCTACTTCTCAACTCCAATACCTCCTCTGGGAGAAATACTGGGGACCTGGTGGGAACAGCTTCTCCTACTACATGTCTGGGCTGAGTTCCTGGTGTGAGATGTGAAACATGCATGTTAATGCGTGAGGGGAACAAGCAGCCCTGAGGCCTGGAGGTGGCCTTGCATGGAAAGTGGGGCCATACGGGCAAGTTCGGGCCACACATCCGAGGTGTACATGTGAGTGCTGGTTTAGTCTACTTGACTAGACTATTAGCACAGGTATGTGTATCTTATTAAAAATTGTGTGCATGTCGTGTGTGTGTGTGTGTGTGTGTGTGTGTGTGTGTGTGTGTGTGCATATCTGAAGAGACCCAGAAGAAGGCACTGAATCCCTTGGAGCTAGAGTTATGGTTAGTTGCAAAGTTCGTGCAGAGAATTGAATTTGGGTCCTCAGCAAGAGCAGTAAGTGCTTTTAACCATCTCCAGCCCCAGGCATTTTTTTTTTTTATTAGACTAACATTTAAATCTGTAGAAGTGAATAAAACAGATTGTGGGGTTGGGGATTTAGCTCAGTGGTAGAGTGTTTGCCTAGCAAGCTCAAGGCCCGGGGTTCGATTCTCAGCTCCAAAAAACAAAACAAAACAAAACAAAACCAGACCATCTATTACAGTGTATGTTGGCCTCGTTCACTTAGCATTCTCCTCAGGGATATTCTGCTGATGACAACAGGCAGATTTTGGGCCAGACCTACAGTCCTTCCCCGGGCCTAGCTGGTGTTGTCTGGTCTGGCTGTGGATGCTATGCCTCCCAATCAATAAACTTGCAAGTGAATAATCCCGCCGATTCTGCAGTTCTGGAGAACCCTAATGAACATTCACTGAAATGTGGTTACTAGTGTGTTATGTGTTTGTGTGAAACTGTGCACAGGAGGCCTTGGCAGGGTTTGGAACAAGATGTCCCAGGTGGGTGAGACATGCGCCATGCAGGCAAGGTGGACAGCGGCATTGTATGGTGGAAAGTTACTCACATGGCAGACAAGATGTCCACATGGCAAGCTTTATTATTAAGGAGAGAAAGAGAAAGAGAGGGAGAAAGAGAGAGAGAGAGGTGTGAGAGGGGAGTTTCCTCTTAAGGGAACTTCAATGTAAGATGATGTCAGGATGCTGGGTAGGTCTCTAAGAGGCTGGTCAGAATACTAACATTCTGAATGAGCACAAAATCCCTTATGGCTAAACTTCTGACAGTGTATTTAATCAACACAGTTGTTTGCAATGTGTTGGAAGCAGGTGGCAGGTGGGTGCACGTCAGTTATCCTGATGTGGTTGAACAGATCTCAGCGAGAATCCAAGAAGAGGAAGCGCTGCTGCTGGAGGGGGTGTCAAAGAAATAGCTCCCGTCTGATACTTTTCCTCTAACAACTACTATGCAAATTACATTCTACCTCGGACTGTCTAGTGCCTGTGGCTCTGAAGGTCACTGGAGACTGAGACATATATAAGTACCCTGCACCCGTCCTGGGAGGCAGCATGTGACACTCCATGTTATGTTTGACAAGACTGAGGTAGAAAGACTGGCAAACTGAAGATGCACCAGCACCTGCCTGTCTTTTCTCTGGTCTTGCTTCCTTTCTGCTTGGGGGACTCATATTATCCCCCCCCACACCTGGGCCAGATAACATTACACCATTCTGAGTATCTGCAACCCTGGGAAGAGGAGGAGCTTATCCACATTAAACAGCGGGATAGCATCTTTGCTGGCACAGGTGGGAAGTGTGAATGCTGAGGTGTGAACTCAGGTCTTACCTTTGCAGACTTCATTCCAGCACAGTCACATCCTGTACCTACAATGCAACCTCAGACCCACCATGGAGTCAAAGCTTTGGGGCCAATGAGTTGGGGCATTAGATTTTATTTTTACATTATTTCCTTCCTTCCTTCCTTCCTTCCTTCCTTCCTTCCTTCCTCCCTCCCTCCCTCCCTCCCTCCCTCCCTCCCTCCCTCCCTTCTTCCCCCTTCCTTCCATTGCTGGACTTTCTTTGGATTGCCAGCTCCCAAATAATGACACAGAGACTTCTTATTAAGTATAAATGCTAGGTCTTAGCTTGGGCTTGTTCCTAACTAGTTCTTATAACTTAAATTAACCCATTTATATTCATCTACATTCTACCATGTAGCTCATTACTTCTCCTCCAAACTGTATATCTGACTTCCTCCATATCTCACTGGAAAATCCCTGCCTCTCACATTCTTCCCCTGAGTTCCTCTCTTGCTCCCCAGAAGTCCTGCCTATCCTCTCTTGTCTAGCTATTGGCCATTCAGCTCTTTATTAAACCATTCAGAAGGTGCCTTAGGCAGATGAGGTAAAACAGACACATCTTCACCGTGTACAAAAACATTATCCCCAACATCCATCCTTTCTTTCCTCCCTCCCCCTTTATCTTGTGTGTGTGTGTGTGTGTGTGTGTGTGTGTGTGTGTGTGTGTGTGTGTGTGTGTGTGAACAACTTGCAGGAGTCAGTTCCCTCTTTCTGTTCTACTGTGGGGGTTGCAGTGATTGGACTCTGGTCATCAGGCTTGGTGGCAAGTACCTTTACCCTCTGAGCCATCTTGCTGGCCTCACAGTGGAATTTGGATCACCACTGGACAGTAGGTACCAGGAGGTTTGCTTCACTGCTTTAAGAGTTGGGGAACCCCATAGACACTAGTGGAGTCTAGTTTGGGAGAGGTATGGCCACAGGCTACACAGGAACTGGCCTTAGGGATTTTTATACTGGCCAGTTAAGTATCTCTGGCCCTCTACAGTCTTTAATTCAGTCTCTTATTGTTTATTATGGCAAAAGAAGGACTAGTGAGCTCTGCCTGCCATCCTGTCCCTTGGGTGGGAGCTCCTTGTGGTCTTTTTATGCATCTCTCTAGATGGGATATGGGATATGGGGGATATGGTAGGGGCTTGGTGCCAGCAGACTTGACTGGACAGCCCTGTGGCTGTTATTATTGTTCTTATTATAGTAGTTGTTATTGTTATTCTTTGAGACAGTCTAATGGAGTCCAGCCTGGCCTGAAACTCATTATGTGGCCAAGGAAGACCTTGAACTCCTGATCCTCCTTCCTCTACCTTCTGAATTCTGGAATTACATAGTAGTACAGTGTGTGCCACTGTGCCCAGTTTATAGATGCTGAGGATCAAACCCATGGCTTCATGGGTGCAAGGCATACTCCCACTGATTTATGTCCCCACCCAGGCTACTGCATTTTAATCTAGTGGGAAAACTGCAGAAGTCATTGTAGATTCAAAAAGTTTTAGCAATAGGATGGAAGACAGAGCAATGTCCACTGTGATCTATGGGGAGAGACTTGAAGAGTCTCTTCACAATGAGCTCCAATCTCACTTCATTTCCCAACTTCTGACTCAAAGGTCAGAGACTTTATTCTTTTCTCCTCTCCTCTCTCCCTCTCAAGGTTTATTACTTTCATTTATATATGTGTGTGAAGTGTTACTCTAATTATTCTTTATCAATAAAAGTTCAGGATTCAGATATCGGGGTAAGAACCTGAAGGATCAGAGAAGGAGAGAAGTCACCAGTCCTCTCCTACCTGCTCCATCTGTCCTCCAAAAGGGCTGAGATCCCTCTACGAGCCTCCTTACTACTTCCTATCTTATGTGTCTACAGTCCTCCCAAACCTCTATGGTTAATTTGGTTGGCTAGTGGCTAGCTCTGCCCTCTGACTCCAAGCAATCTTTATTTGTCAGAACATGATCAAAATATTACACAACATGTGTGTGTATGCGAATGTGCATATGTTCATGTCAGTGGGGAGGAGAGGTTTTGGATACACTGGAGCTGAATAGATATGTGGTTATAAGCCACCAGTGTGAGTGCTGGGAATCGAACTCAGGTCCTCTGCAAGAGCAACATGTGCTCTTTACTGCCAAGCTGTCTCTAGCTGGAGAGACCCAACTTTCAGTGCCTGGTTGGCCTCTCTGTCACTTACTGGACCATATTATCTCATGAGGTAGAGCTGATCAGAATAAAAGAATTAACATAATTTTAACTTGATATGTTTTAAATTAAACATTTCACTAAAATAAAGCATAAAACATACAACTGTAAACATTTCAAGTAGGAAACTGAGTGGGATTAAGTAGATTCATACCTGCTATGCAATCATTGTGCCTTGCGTCTCTGGGACTTTTTCTTACCGTGTACACCCAATTAAACATCCACTAAACACCAGGTTCCAATTGTTCCCACCCCTTCTCCAGGTGAGTCTCTGGGAGCTGTTATCCCACTTCCCAAACACTTCATGACCCTGTCTGCAGAGATGCCCAGCAGGGCAGTGCCTTGCCTGGTGGGGAATGAGCAGAGCTGGGATTTAAACTCAGGTCTCACTTCATGTCCAATACTTAAAGAAATTATGTCTGTTTCAATTACAGCTTTATCACATAGAACAGATTCATCCTTTCAAGATACTACTCAGAGGTCCTCAGCATATTTATGATGTTGTGAGTCTTCCATTGCTAATTTTTAGTTTTTTAATTTTTTTGTGGTTCTGGGGTTAGAACCCAGGGTCTTGCATGTTCTAGACAGGCACCCTTTCAGTGATCTTTAGAATATTTTTAGAATGCTTTCTTCACTCCCCAAAGAGATGATAATTATTATCAGTCAGTTTTACCTCCTCCATACCTTAGCCTTTGGAAACCACTGACCTGTTTTTTGTCCTGGGCTTGTCAGTTCCAGATTTTCCATAGAAGTGGATTTATAGAATGTGTGGTCACAAAGATGCACACCGTATACTGTGACTTAATCACTCAGCGCATTTTTAAGTTTCATCTACATGGTAGCATTTGTTGATCATTTACTACTTTTGATTTTGGAATAGTGTTTTATCATATGAAGATGACATTTCTACCTTGGGGCTATTGAGAATAATGCTGCCATTAATGCTTGTGCATGCATTTCTCTGTGGAGATTTGTTCACACTTCCTTGTATGCTAAACTAATCTTGTAATATGGGGATAAATCCTGCATTGTTATGGTATATAATCCCTTCTATATGTGTCTTAGGGTTTCCATTGCTATGATAAAACACCATGACCAAAAGCAACTTGGCAAGGAAAGGATTATTTGGCTTGTATCCCAGGTCATAATCCACAGAGGGAAGTTGAAGGAAGGAGCTGAAGGCAGGAACCGAAGCAGAGACCATGGAGGAGTGTTGCTGCCTGGCTTGTTCAGGCTTGCTCAGTCTGCTTTCTTTTACAACCTAGGACCACCTGCCTAAGGGTAGCATCATCCACAATGGGTTGGGCCCTCCCTACCAATCACCAATTAACAAACTCCCCCCCCCCCAGGCTTGCCTACAGGCCAATCTCCTACAGGCATTTTCTCAATAGATGTTCACTCCTCTCAGATGACTCTAGCTTGTATCAAGTTGACAAGGACAAATCCAACAACAACAAAGAGCTACATAGCACAATTGATTCCTTTATGGCTTCAAAACCAGTGCCACCTGGGAAACTCTTACATATTACCATGTTCAGCTGCCAGCATGAGGTTCAGCCTTGGGCCTCTATAGACCACAGTTTCTGTATGCTGATCCTGAGTAAGCACTCCCAGAAGATTCTCAGTGATGCTGATCTCATCATAGTTTCCACTGACTTCTTAACGCTAGCTAACAAGCATTGACTTTTCCAGCATATCAAAGGTTTCACACTGGTGGTTCTGGTCTCTTGTTAACCATTGCTAATTTTTCAGCAGCAGCAGAACTACAAATTCTTAATTTAAAACATTACTCAAATGGCTCTGTTAGAGTCTTCCTCTGAAGCAAGCTGGGCCTGTGTCTGGACAGCTCTCAGTGTTCTTATTTTCCAAGATCCTAAGAAACATTCCACTGAGTTCTGAGCACTCAATGGCTTGTCTAGCCCAGTGTTCAAATGCCACCATAATTCTCCCACAAACACATGGTCTGCCCTGTCACATCGATACCCCACTTCTGGTACCAACTTATGGCTTAGTTAGGGTTTGTTTCTACTGCTGTGATAAAACACCATGACCAATATCAACTTAAGGTTGAAAGGGGCTATTTGGCTTATATCCCAGGTCACAGTGCATTGAGAGAAGCAGAGGCAGGAACTAAGTGCAGGAACCTGGAGGCAGGAACTGAAGTAGAGGCCATGGAAGAACACTGCTGATGGACTTTCTCACCAATGGCTTGCTTAGCCTGCTTTCTTATACATCCTGGGACCACCTGCCCAGGGGTGACCCCACCCACAATGAGCTCAGCCTCCCACATCAATCACTAATTACAGAGGCATTTCATCAGTTCCCTCTTCTTAGATAACTCTACCTTGTGTTAAGTTGACAAAAAGTTAAACCAGAAAACATGTGTCTGTGTTTGGCCAATGCTATTTAATTCTCTATGGTCGCATCTCTCAGGATCTTTTTCTTCCTCAGTGTGAACCCCCTGCAGTGGTGGTGAGTCGACTCTGACTTTTAATGTGGTTGACAGCATGTTCTAGTCTGGATGCTAAGCACCATCTGACTTGACTCCTCAGAGAGCCACAGAGTTGGTTGAGATCAGCAACAATGGCTGCTCATGGTGTGATGCTGTTGTTTGGGTCCCAGAGTGCTTATGACTAGCCTATTTTTACATGTTTTGTAGTTTAGCCACAGGCTCTAACTTTTGACTTGGAAAACATGGCAGTTATCTGCTATTATCACCATGCCATCTAGATTTCAAGCCCAAGTCACAGCAGCATTCTGTAATATTCACCACTGCTTTTGGTGCCTGACTAAAAGAAGCCACTCTGTATTGGCTATTTTTTCTGTTGCTGTGATTAAATACTGTGACCAAAAGAAACTTAAGAATGAAAATATTTATTTTGGCTTACGGTTCTAGAGGGATGGTGTGGAATATTCCTTTACACTCTGTGAATATATGTTGCTGTGATTGGTTTAATAAAGAAGCTGACTGGCCAATAGCTAAACAGGATAAAGTCAGCCAAGAGAGCCAAACTGAGAATGATGGGAAGATGGGTGGAGTCAGGAGAGTTGCCGGCAGATACAAAGAGAAGCAAAATGGGCATGCCGTATTGAGAAAAGGTACCAAGTCACATGGCAAAGCATAGATAAGAAATACAGGTTAATTTAAATGTAAGAGGTAGCTAGTAACAAGCCTGAACTATGGGCTGATCATTTATAAGTAATATTGAGTCTCTGTGTTGGTTATTTGGGTACTGGTGGGCGGAGTCCATCATAGAAGTGAGAGCATAACAACAGGCAGGATTGGGCATAGTGGCAAGAGCCAGGATGCTGCCTGGTCACATTTTCATTCACATACAGGAAGTAGGAGAGAGAGAGAGAGAGAGAGAGAGAGAGAGAGAGAGAGAACAGGAAGTGGGATGAGGTTGTCTCTCTTTAGGCCCACCTACAGAGACATATCAAGGCCCCATAACACAAAGGTTCCGTAGTCTCCCCAGACACCACCAGCAATTGGGAACCAAGTGTTCAACACACAAGCCTTTGGGGACATTTCTCATTCAAACCACCAAAGCCCCTCACACCAGACTCAATCTTCCCACATGGTTATGCTAGGGTTTCTTTCTTTCCTTCCTTCCTTCCTTCCTTCCTTCCTTCCTTCCTTCCTTCCTTCTTTCTTTCTTTCTTTCTTTCTTTCTTTCTTTCTTTCTTTCTTTCTTTCTTTCTGTGTGTGCATTTGCTTTTTTAAAAGTACTAAATATAATTCACAAGGAAAGACTCTGAAACCCAAAGGATGAAATTATAATAGCTATGGCTTGTTGACACATTAATGTCTCCAATTAGAGCACACAGTACCAAATATACATGCAATAAAAGAAGCATTCATCAGAAAATCACCTTGGAGCAAATTAGTAGCTACAATCAGAAGAAAAGTAGCTTTATGTTTGGAATTAAATTGGCTGAGTAAGCACTCTGACATTAGGACTCTACATTAAGCACTGTCATTATGTATTAGTGTTACATGCTGGATGATGTGAGGGAAATAAAAATCCAGAGTCCTCCTTAGAACTCACGGGCTTCAAGTCCCTAGCTCTGGCAGCTCCCAACTCCTCATGACTGTCCACTTCAGGCAGCAGGTACCACTTATTTTCTTTGAGATAGTCTGAGAATAGTTTCATATCTGGCCATAAAATGGCGTTTTAAGTTTCTTCCCACAATGGCCTGGGCTCACCCCACTCTGGCACTGGGAGCTGTGCTTTGAAACCCCGTTTCCCTCTCTGCTAACCGATCTTTCCTCCTAGGGATGAACTGATGAGATGGGTGTCTACAAAATACTTGTCATGGGGGAGCTGGCATGGGGGGTATCCAAAGCCAGCCGCTTCCTTTCCCTCCTCCAGCTGAGGGAAGAATGTGCTCTGCAGCTGCGGACCCAGAAGAGAGTTAGCAGAGGGTTGACTGTGCTACTGGCGTGATACCCGCAACAGCATCTTGTCAAGACTCCGGTACCAGGAGGCAGGTCATCTAACCTCTCAGAACCTCAGTTTTATTGCTTGAACGACAGTGTGAAATCAGTGTTTCAGAGAGAGGCTTCTCTTCGCTTGCTGCTCCTCTGACACTGTTACACGCGAGGGTTTGCTTTCTCCTCTGGACTCCTTGCATTCCTCTGTGGAGACGCCTGCACCCTGGCTGGGCTCAGACGGTGGCCAGGAGCCCAGGCTGTGTGCAATTACTTTTAAAAAATATCTATTTATTTATTTTGAGACAGAATGGCCTTGAAACCCTGATCCTCCTTTTCTCTACCTTCCAAGCACTGGGATTACAGGTGAGTATCACCACATCGGGCTCATCCTCCATTCTTTTTATTTTAAGATTTATTTATTTATTTGTTTGTTTACTTTTGGAGCTGAGGACGAACCCAGGGTCTTGTACTTGCTAGGCAAGCGCTCTACCACTGAGCTAAATCCCCAACCCCCATTTTTTTTTAATAAAGATTTATTTATTTATCATGTATACTGTGTTCTGTTTGCATGTATCCCTGTAAGCCAGGAGAGGGCGCCAGATCTCATTACAGATGGTTGTGAGCCACCATGTGGTTTCTGGGAATTGAACTCAGGACCTCTGGAAGAACAGCCAGTGTTCTTAACCTCTGAGCCACCTCTCCAGCCCAAGATTTACTTTTTATTTTCATGAATATGAGCATTTGCCCGCATGCATGTAAGAGCACCACATGCATGCCTGGTGCCCTTTGAGGCCAGAAGAGGGTGTCAGAGTTCCTGGAACTGAAGTGACAGACAGTTGTGAGCCACTACCCAGGTGCTGAGAACGAGATCAGTGTTCTCTGCCAGAGCAGCCAGTGAGCTGCTTTGGGAGGGAGGCACACATATTGGTGACTGAAGGAGGAAGAGGACTCATACCTCAGTAGCCAGACTAGCTGAATCAACCCTGACAATCGTGGTGACCTATGTCACAGCCAGATCTCCCTCTCATACATCCTTACTCACCCATTCTTTTTGTACGTGACATAATGCAGAATAGACACAGCTCCACGGAGCTTGGGTTCTGCACAGCTCATGACCTTGGTAAATGACTTTATCTCTGACTCTTCATGGCTTCAAGCTTCATTGGGTTGTGGGGAGTGTGAATATCTGTTAACATTCATTGCATACTTTCTGTGCATTTTCTGAGGTTCTTCACAGGTGTTTCACACAGCAGCTTTGTGACTGATACTGTTACTATCATTTGGAGATGAAGAAATGGAGCCTTCATGGTAATCTTTTCCAAGGTCACATAGTTATCATATGGCAAAGATCCACACTCAGTCTTTCTGCCCCAGAGGGAACTTGAGAGGCGTAATGAGATGACGCAGAAAGCTCGGGCTCTTGACTTGGAAGGATGGTGGGACTGATGCTTCTTCAGCTGTGAAGGAGGACCAAATACTCTGAGGAGGGGGCCAGAGCCCCTGTTCCAATCTCACTCACTCTCTCTGAACTGTCTCACCTAGTGATTATCCTATGGCCGTTGGGGACAAAGCCATCCTGCAGCCTCATAGAAGAGTTCTCATGAAGGGCATGCCCAGGTAGCTCTTTAAGGGCTGTTTAAAAGAAGTAATTGAGAACAGCAAAATAATCAATTATGTCCCTAGACCCTGCTGCACAGAGACTATTGTGTAAGTCTGGGCTGGGAGAGGGGAGCAGTTCACTGCCATTGTTGACTTTCCCACCAACTGGGAAGAGGTTGGGTCTAATGAGTGTTAACAAAGGGTCTTTGAAATTTCTGAGATGAAAGGCTGTGAACTTCCCCAGAAGCTTTTCTGGTTCCCACTGATCTGTAGGCCGCAGCCAGGGATGGAGGGTGATGAAGTCATTCACCATGCTGATGATGCCATATTCCAATTTGTATCCTTACTACCTAATAAGATCTTCCCTGTGTGGATCAGGTTCTCTGAACTCCGGTTTCCATCGACAGAGGTGTGAGTCTGATGTGGTTTCCCTTCTTGCCTCTGGTCTTCCTTATTGTACAGCCATCTCTTCTGTTTATGAAGTGCCACGTATGCTTATAGGGGAATGGTGAGGCACAGGGGTGGGGAAAGGGAGGGCAGTGGGACCCTCTTCTTCCTCTTGCACATGCCAACCACAGTATGTGGAAATCAGTGCAAGGGCAATTCTAGCACTGCATCCTCCCTGTGTGCGGGTGCGTGCGTGCGTGCGTGCGTGCGTGCGTGTGTGTGTGTGTGTGTGTGTGTGTGTGTGTGTGTGTGTGCATGTCTGAGTGTGCCTGTGTGTTGGTGAGTTTGCAGTGAGAGCAACAGCAAAATCCCCAACTCAAGAGAAAACATAACCTGCTACAATGAGAATTCCCCTGAAGGGCCTGTGAAGCTGAGCAAGGCATTTGGACCGAAGCTGCAGTCTCAGGACGGCAGGTCTGGGGATGGCAGTGAGCCCCGGAGGAAGGTAGAGGCTCCTAGGTGCATCTCAGAAGCCATGGCGCTTCATCATCCGAGGAAAGGGCTAGTTTAGATTAATCTACATATACGAATATGCATGAGTATGTTAATAAGTAGATATATTTTCCTTCTATTTCATGGTGAAAGGATGTCATCTTGATAGATCTTTGTGTGTATCAGTCTATCATTCACGGCATCTCGTATTTTCTTGGTGGACATTGGCCAGAGTTCCTTTAACCTCAGTTTGTTCTTGGAGCTGCAGGCAATCAGATTTTATCTGTGCTTCATCACAGGAAGTGGCTGAGTTGATTGGGTGCAGCAGGGAGGGCTCTACAGGTGACATGCTTCCACAGTTTGGGGACAGTATGATGCAGTTGTTGAATTTGTCAAAGAAGGATGACAAACCAATCTGATAAGCTAATTCAAATAGGGGTTAATCCTGGTATTTGGGGAACACAATGCCACTACAGTCACTGGCCAGGGAACATCTGTGTTTTAATTAAGTTTCTCTGCAGTGAAACATTCCCTACTGCCCTACTCTGAGGAATTTCCGGCTTAGCCATTCTCAAATCACACAGCTAAGACTCCAGGGCATGAAGTGGTGGGTGGTGGATAGCAGGCACTCAATCAGTTGCTAGAGTGAAGTTTATGGGGTGTGTAGTGGAATGTGATAACGAGATACTTCCTGGGTCTCATGGTGGGGGGGGCATTTAGTTACTGGGCTTATAGCCAAATCTGTAATTATAGTAATTCAGATAAAAAAATAAATACAGGAAACTTCAGGTTCTCTGGATAGCATTTGTAGAAAGTATTTTAAGACATGTTACTGTTTGCAAATTCAGTATCATTGTGGTGTGTGTGCGCATGTGTGTGTGTGTCTGTGTGTGTGCGTGCGCGCATGTACATGCTCCTATGTATATAGGAGCACAGCCACATGGATATGGACATCAAATGACAAGTGTCTTTCTCCATTGCTTTCTACCTCAGTTTTGACACAGCATCGCCTCTCTGAACCTGGAGCCCACTGGTCCAGCTAGCTGGCTGGCGAGCAAGGCTCAGGGATCACCCTGCCTCTGGCCTCCCTGCCCCGGCACTAGGACTGTAGAATTGTACAGCTCCTAGGAGTGGTGACACAGCCTTTAGTCCCAAGAGTCGGGAGGCAGACACAGAGGACCGCTGTGAGTTAGAGGCCAGCCTTGCTGGCTTTTACACAGGTCCAGGGATCTGACATCAAGTTCTCATGCTTGCATGGTGAACATTTTGCCCATTGAGCCATGTCTTCAGACTCTGGTTCTCATTTCAAAGCTTCAGGTCCTGTCAACTATTAAACCGCTGCTTACCAGCTTCCAATCAGACTTTAGTTTCTCCCAGGCAGGCTCTGCCAGCAGGGGGTGCTAGAGGAAGTCTGAAGGAGGAAAAGGGGCCATAGTCCCTCCAGCATCCTCAAGAACCATTTGTCCTGGTAGTCCTGGATGGAAGCTGGGGTGGGTGGTGGAGGGGTGGGAGGTGGAGGGGTGGGTGCCCCTTGAAAACATTTGCAAATTGGCGTCATAGCCACAGTTTTCTTTGTCTAATCTGGTCAGTCAGTTTCAGTGGCTAGTGTCTCTTGCTTAGAGTGGCCCACCCTCCTCAGAAGCTTCTTGTTCCTGGCATCCCTCCTTGAAGTTTCCAGCTTCTGGTAATTTTGACCCCTTCCACGTGTTCCCTGTGCATGGGGGAGGTCTGCATCCTGTGCTTGTTGCCTGTGTGGCGCCCTGACTTAGAGGTCACCTCTTGCCTTTCAGTTCTGTGAAGCCCAGCTGACCGTCATTTGTGTTACATTCTTCTATAAAAACAATGAGTGTGACTGGGGTGTATTGTATAAAATTCTCAAACAGTAAATAAAAATATTATGTTGGGAAAAACCCAAACAATAGTGTGGGGACTTCTGGGTCCTGCTTAGTATGTAAGGAACAAACAAGTTCTCACTCCATCCTAACAAGTAAGAAACAGAAACATTGAAAGGTCAAAAACTGCACTAGAGCCCAGGGAAGTGAGGTCCCAAAGAACATTATACCTCCAGAACTGAGAAATGAAAGAACATCATACCTCCAGAACCAAGATGGATGTTTCATGTGGACGTACATGCACATGGACTGGGTGGGAGCAGTGTGTCAGGGCTGGGTGGGAGCAGGCAGGTTCATTGTGTGGTTAGAAGACATCTTGCTGCTGTGGAACAGTTTGATGTTAACCGAAAGTAGACTTGTAGTGGATGCAAAGCTGACTTTGAGGCCATCCCTGAGGAAAATACAGACATATAACTGAGATGCTAAGAAAGGACAGCAAACAGAATAATAAGAACTAAAACCACAGGAGCAAAGAAAAGGAAGGAAGAAGAATACAGATCAGAATGATGAATAGAAAAGAGAGCCCAGTGTGGTGGCTTGTGCCTGTAACCCCAGCTCTCGGGAGGCTAAGACTGGATTGTCACAATTTCAAGGACAGCTTATATTAGGAGTTCCAGGCTAGCCTAGGCTGCAAACGGAGACTGTCTAAAACAGCCTCACCAAAACATAAGTAAATAAAGACCTGGGTGTATGTGTATGTAGAGGGTGGGATGCCTGTGCTCTCATGCGGTGCTGGAATCAAATCCATGTCTAGGCATGGGCTCTAGCACTGAGCTGCCTCCCAGCACTGCCTAGGTGCCTTTGTGTTTGTGGTCTTTGGGCTGCCAAGTCTCTTTCACAACTGTCTGCATTAACATTTAAATATCTACTAAACACTACCTCCTCCGAGAGGCCCTTACCAATACATAACATTGTTGGCATCCGTGGATCTCAATTTCCTTACCTGTTTTGTTTGTTTGTTTGTTTTTGTTTTTGTTTTGTTTTGTTTTGGTTTGGTTTTTCGAGACAGGGCTTCTCTATATAGCTTTGTGCATGTCCTGGATCTCGCTCTGTAAACCAGGCTGGCCTCGAACTCACAAAGATCCGCCTGCCTCTGCCTCCCAAGTGCTGGGATTACAGGCGTGTGCCACCACAACCCGGCCCTTACCTGTTATTCTTATTCACAGGATTTGGTCATTAGAGTGCTTGCCTTTTATGTCTTTGTTTTGATGTTCTGTAGGTAGCATATGCTTTATAATGCTTTTTTTGGGTTTTCATTGATGTCACTTTATTTTATTATTAAATTAAAAAATTATTTTACATACCAACCACAGTTTCCCCTCCCTCCTCTCTGCTCCAAGTATGGCATATCTAGTTGAGACAGGACCAAGATCTTCTCCCTTCCTCAAGGCTGAGCAAGGCATCCTACCATAGGGAATAGGTTCCAAAAAACAGCTCATGGGCCAGGGACTGGTCCTTGTCCCACTGCTAGGAGCCCCACAAACAGACCAAGCTACATAACTGTCACCCACAAGCAGAGGGTTTGGTCGGTCCCATGTAGGCTCCCTAGCTGTCTGTCTCCCAGAGCTTGGGTAAGCTGTCTCTGTGGGTTTCCCCATCATGATCTTGACCACCTTTACTTATAAAATCTCTCCCCCAGTCTTCAACTGGACTCTAGGTATTGGCATAAAACAGACATGTGGACCAATGGAATAAAAATGAAGACCCTGACATTAATCCACACACCCATGAACACTTGATTTTTGACAAAGAAGCCAAAATTATACAATGGAAAAAAGAAAGCATCTTCAACAAATAGTGCTGCTATATCTGGATGTCGACATGTAGAAGACTGCAAATAGATCCATATCCATTGCCATGCACAAAACTCAAGTGCAAGTGGATCAAAGATCTCAACATAAATACAGTTACTCTGAACCTGATAGAAGAGAAAGTGGGAAGTAGTCTTGAATGCATTGGCACAGGAGACCACTTCCTAAATACAACACCAGTAGCACAGACACAGCGATCGATAATTAATGAATGGGACCTCCCAAAACTGAAAAGCTTCTGTAAGGCAAACTTCTGTCTCCAAAAGTATTTACATTATGATTCACAACAGCAGCAAAATTACAGTTATGAAATAGTAACAAAATAATTTTATGGTTGGGGTCACCACAACATGAGGAGCTGTACTAAAGGGTCATAGCATTAGGAGGGTTGAAAAACCGCTGGCCCAGGATGTCCTTCCTCATCTTGACCTCTGTAAAACTCCTACTTACCACTCAAAATTCAAGGAAGCATCACATCCTGAGACCTCACCCTGCCTGTCCATGCAGAGGTTAGCGTTCTTGCATTCACTTCCTACAGCGCACTGGGCATGGCTTCGGGACAGCACTTAATGTGCCCACTGTCATTGTTTGTCTGGCCTTTGTCCCCTTTAGATTGTTTAGTCCAGGGCTAGAGAGAACAGCACCCCAGCCCTACTGGGGTCGTATTCTGCTTGGCCAACTTGGAACAGAACAAACATGGTACAGTGCCATCCTGTGCTGGGTGACACCAGGACTCCAACTCTAGTCCAAGCAAAGACCACTCATGAGTAGAGAGGAATAAAGTGTTTTGTTTTGCTCAGACTGGCTGGTGATTGGAGCTGATTGGAGGGAGACCAGGGACAGGTGAGTCAGATGAGTAAGTGGGTACTCAGGCAGCCCATAGCCAGTCCATGGACTGAATAAAAATGGAGAGATATAAGAGACTCTGAGAGGCAGACAACAGGGTAGGGTGACTGGTTAGAATGCATGCCTGAAGAAAGGGTTGTCTGGAGGTGTGTGTGTGTGCACACAGAGTCAGGAACGGTAGTGGTGGCAGTGCATGATATACTTCCCAATTCCCAGAAAGAACATGGAAGTCCAGGGTCTCTGCTGGCTGCAGGGAAGAAGAAATTTGCCAGGTGAAGAAAGCCCACTGTGAGGCTGAGAACCATCAGATCCCATCACTGGTCCTCATACCAAGGTGAGTTTGTCCCACATGTCATCCCCACCTCTGTACAGGCCATTTACACAAAGGCAAAGTTTAAGGTGCAGGCTGGACATTGCTCATCCCAAATGCTTGGGATCAGACGTGACTCCATCCAGACACTTTTTGGATAGTGAAATAATCCCTCTCTCTCTCTCTCTCTCTCTCTCTCTCTCTCTCTCTCTCTCTCTCTCTCTCACACACACACACACACACACACACACACACACACACAATAATAATAGCTGAAACTTGACATTTACAAGCATATTCTTTCTGTCACTGTGTTTCAACTCATGCTTCTCAGAGGTCTCTCTTCTCTACTTCTGTGGGTCTCTGTCAAAGCCTTGGCACTAAGGTCCTCCTGACACTGGCCCTCCCAGCCGTGATGAACCTACTCACTGGAATGGTGTCTCTCCATTACACTTTCAGCATCTGATGATTAGCTGTTTATCACCTTCTTCTTCTCCTCCTCCTC
The DNA here is from genome assembly GCF_903995425.1 of Onychomys torridus. Classification (NCBI taxonomy): domain Eukaryota; kingdom Metazoa; phylum Chordata; class Mammalia; order Rodentia; family Cricetidae; genus Onychomys; species Onychomys torridus. Next base: position 10,879,946 of record NC_050449.1, on the reverse strand, counting down.
CGTCTTTTTGGTTTTTCAAGACAGGGTTTCTCTGTGTAGCTCTGCGAATTTCCTGGAACTCGCTCTGTAGACCAGGCTGGCCTTGAACTCACAGAGATCCACCTGCCTCTGCCTCCCAAGTGCTGGGATCAAAGGCCTGGGCCACGACCGCCCCGCCTATCACCCACTTCTTACTAAAACAAAACCTGCACTGGAGTGGCGCCTCGCCCGTGTCCAGAATATTCTCAGCCCTTTGTTGACACCCAACAAGTATTTACACGTGATTAGATCAATACCTCCCAACCCCAAGTCGAACTTGCACTCTGAAGGTTCTCAAGCCACATTCTCAGCGGCTTTCTGCCTCCTTCACCCTTAGCTTCAACCTTGCTGTTTGACTACAAAACCCGAGCATGCCTCAGACTGGGCAGAATTCCCTTGGATTTTTGAGAGCGGGCTGTGTTGTTGAATGTCTCAGACGATGGATTGTGTCCTTTGCTCCCACCCTGAAACTCCTCTTTTATTTCTGCTTTTGCTTCTGTTGTGAAGATGTTCCTCTTCATAACCATTTTAGTTAATCTTCAGAGCTGCATGAACCGAGCAAATTCATCTTAATATGGAGGCAGAATCACCACTGAGAACAAGAGCTGGGTCAGGTATTTGCTCTGCTCTGCTGTGTGTAGTGGTCACTACGTCTCAAGCTGACAGGTAGATGAGCATCCCCTGCTGCTCCCTCCCTATGGACCTGCTGTCCCTCTACCTGGGATGGTCTCTCATCTCTCCCTCGCCCTGGGCCTTCCTTTTCTGCTCCAGTTGACCTCTAGTGTCCCCCAGTCTGCTCTGTATCCATCTCACCCACAATCTGTGTTATGAGCAGTAAGTGAGGGTTGATGGTAGATGAAGGCATCACAGCGCTGGGCCTCAGCTGCCGTTTTGACCCTGCTTCTTCCTTAGTAGAATAGAGATGATCATTTTTGCCCTTGGACCATGTGATGAGACTGTTTTAAGGTTAGGCATGATCTGTAAGAAAAGAACTTTAGAAATGATTCAAAGAAATGAAGATCTCAGATTTCTCATTATGGGATCTTCGTGTGTTACGCTCTGAGGACAGTATGACCCATGCTAAAAGCTCATATAAATCTCAGCTGATGGGTGGTGGCGGGTGACAGAGCACATAGGAACTCCAGTTGCAAAACACAACTCTGCTCAGCATTGCCTTTGCTTCCTTGGGGAATTTCCATGTTTGAGCCATGGTGATCAAAGAGAGGGAAGGTCAAGAAGGAAGCTGGTGGCTTTTCACAGAGTGGTGTGTCCCTCTGCATAGCCGTGTTTCCTGGTCCTCTGCATGACTGGAATATGCATGACTTCTTTGTTCATTCCTCACTAAGCTTCTTCTGTGCATTGAGACAGATTGAGTAAGATACCCTAGCAGGGTAACTGACATAAAAACCTAGGAAAACGACCACACTGAAAAATTATCTAGGGAAAGGATGGGGCTCCTAGCTCATACCTGGGAGTTTATTGATTGTTCTCAGATCATTGTTGTTATTTTTTTACTTTTTAGATTTCTTTATTTTATGAGTATAACAGCACATGCATGCCTGGTGTCTGCAGAGGTCAGAAGTGACTGCATACCCTGGAAATTCTTCCTTCCTTCCTTCCTTCCTTCCTTCCTTCCTTCCTTCCTTCCTTCCTTCCTTTCTCTCTCTCTCTCTCTCTCTCTCTCTCTCTCTCTCTCTCTCTCTCTTTTTGAAGGCTTCTCTGTGTAGATCTGGCTTTCCTGGATCTTGTTCTGTAGACCAGGCTGGCCTTGAACTCACAGGGATCCATTTGCCTCTGCCTCCTAAGTGCTGGGATTGAAGGTGTGCACCACCACCACCTGAATGAGCTAGGATTTCTTGCCAAATCTAGAGCTCACTGTTCACCTAAACAGGCTGGATGCTAAGCCCAGGAATCCTCCTGCCTCCACCTCCCAAGTGCTGGATTAGAGATGTGGGCTCCAGTCTCTCTGTGTCTGCTTCTCCAGTGCTAGGGTCACAAATGTGGGCTGCCTTACCCAGATTTTACATTGATGCTGGGGGTCTGAACTTGGACTCTGATGCTTGCATGCCAGAAATACTACCTACCGAGCAATCTCTACAGCGTAATTTCTCAATTTTTCAAAGTTAAACACAATCTCCCAACTTTTCTCCCTTCCTTCCTTCCTCCCTCCCTCCCTCCCTCTCTCCCTCCCTCCCTCCTTTCCTTCCTTCCTTCCTTCCTTCCTTTCTCTTTCTTTCTTTCTTCTTCTTCTTCTTCTTCTTCTTCTTCTTCTTCTTCTTCTTCTTCTCCTCCTCCTCCTCCTCCCCCCCTCCTCCCCCTCCCCTCTTCTTCTTCCAACTCAGCAAAATAAAATTCTGGTCTATTGTTGAACATTGTTTCACACATACATCAAACAGGCTAAACAAACAAACAGCAACTTCATAGACAAACAAAGGAAGAAAAAACCCCTTTTACCTTTGGCCTTTTTAACCATCTCTTATAAACCAACTACTTATAGTACAGCTAGGTAATACCCAAAAAGAGTTACTGGAATGCTCAGAATAAGATTTTTTTAAACAAGGTTTTTTTTTTTCTCCTTTGACATTATAATGAACATGGTCACAACCACAAGGAATATCTGAAGTAGGACAGAGAATGCTCTGAAGGCTGGTTTGGTCACCCGTTGTCATTAAAAATGGCTGACCCCTAACAATATGTACCAACATATAAAACGTAGATAAAAATACAAACAAATTTTCCTTTTAAAGTATTTTTAAGAAAAAAAGCAGGGTCTTGAAAGTTTTGGTTCTTTTTCCCTCCCCTGTTGCAAGTTCTTATGGTTTTGGTGGGGTGGTGGAGAGGGCACGTCATGTGTGGGTGGCATTGCCCGCTGTGGGTGGGCGGGGCCTGCTCTTCTACTCAAAGATGACACGTTTAAATTCTGAGACTGGAAGTGGAGGGTGAAAAGGTCACGGTGGCCTTAGGGTTAGCTTTTCCTTTTGCTGTCTAGCCATCATTGTCAGCCTTCTGCTTCTTGGTGTCAACATCCTCATCCTCATCATCTTCAGCTACCTGCTTGCCCGTAGGGGCCTCAGCCTCCTCATCTTCATCCTCTTCCCCGCCATCACCTTCTTCCTCCTCCTCATCTTCCTCCCCTTCTTCATCTTCCTCATTGTCAGCCCCCTGTTCCCCATTTTTCTCATTAGCATCCCCATTGGCAGGTGCCAATGTCGCTTCCATTCTCTGCCTCCTCCACAACTTCCTTCTTCCAGTCCTCGGTGGTGATCTCGGAGCTGGTGTCCACGGCCACGTCCGACCTGGTGGCGCACGCCGGTCATGCGCTGCAGCGCGGAGGGAGAAATCGAGTTCGAGGACTCTGGCGAGAACGCTGCCAGGGTTCGAAGCAGAGCAAGAGGCGGCTGCGGAGGTGGCTGCAGCCAGCGCGGAGCAGGACCCGGGAACAAAGCAAAGATGGCTTTCCAGAGCAGCCAGTGGGGCAGTCTCCCAAGTTTTCTAAAGCTACTTAGGTTGGCTTTGACTTTTCCTTATTCCTGTTGGTGCTTCCTGAAAAATTATTTCTTGCCCACTTAGTTGGGAGTAGTTATAGTGACAGTTGGTCAAGGAGCCTTTGAACCATGAAGTGTCTTTCAAGCCATGCAAGAGTATTTCCAAGGCCTGGAACCTGGGTGATTCTTAGATGGTCTGGTAAAACCATTTTTAAAGTAAATTCGTATGTACTATAGTGCAGTGTAAAGAGAATAGGAAGAATCTTTAAACTCATGATAGATTTTCTTCATATTTCCAGTCAAGTGTGTCATATTAGGTCCATGGAGGGGTTTACTGAGAGGAAAATAATTCTAAGTATCTGGAACATGTGTTGAGAAAATTATACCAGCTAGCTCTGCTCTGTGGCTTCTCATGAGAGTCAGCCGTAGAAGAAACGTAGAAGACACGAGACCCGGTGGGTAACCATGGCCCTTGCTGCCTCATGTCTGGGTGGGAGAGCCTTGAGAGTCTCCCATCCTTAAAGCCTCTGTTCCAGAGCAGAGAGTATCTCCATGCCTGCTTTCTCTGTGGACTTCTGCTTTGCACAGTGTGGTAACTCAGGAAAAGAATTGTCCAGGGTGAGTGAACTAAGTCTGCCGTCTCTACTTGTTTTCAGTGATCTAGGCTCTTTGGCAATCGACACTTTGGTGGTTAAATTGTGGATCCTTTTACGGTTCCCTCATGATTTAAAATGTTGCCGCTCGTACCTCCTGCCCTCCAAAGCCCTTTGCGGAGTGCGGTAACCGAAGCCTGCCTGTGTTTATGAGCTGGGTCCCACCCAAGGCCTCTCATGTCCCCTTCTACTACTTTATTGGTTGTGGAGTGGTTTCGCTTTGGTGTCTTTAAGAGTGCGTTTCTTTTACTCACCAAAAGAAAAACCGAAAGAAAAAATTTATATAGAGGCAGAGCATCCTTTGCCTCCCTTTTCAAATCCTCTTTGCAAAGAGGGCATCCGAATGAGGAAAAGCTTGTTAAAGTTTAATTTACCCCCACCCTGGAAGCGTAATTTGGCCCAGTGGATGCCATTCTTTTCGGTGGGCTGCTTGTCCTAAGGATGCCCCTTCCCAAAGTTGGGAGTTAGGGCAGGCAAAAACAACAACAACAACAACAACAACATCAAAAACCATTAGGCTACAGCACGGCGCTGCATGCACTGCAGAGCACTGGATTCTCCTGGTTGGTTCTGTGTAGGTGGGAGAGCTAAGTGGATGTAGAGGGAGCAGCTCAGCTGGCAGGGTAGCCAGCGTCTGCGGCTCGAGCAGAATCACTCCTGGGAATCATTTCTCTGTCCTAGGAGAACTGTGATGTCTAGGCTGCAGCCATCTGGTGGAGAAGGAACCTTTTAAAGCTTTGCCAGTAACTCTGTCTACTTGCCAAGCTGTGTCCTCTGCTTTTTTCTGATTTGAACAAACGGACCAGCAGGGCCATGGATGGCTACTATGGGGGCATGTTGCCTGTCAAATCCCTGCAATTATGAAGTAAAGCAGGGAGCTTGTGGGTGCTTCTTTAGAAATGGCTAGAGCTTCTGTCCACAGCTTGTAGAGACGTGTTAGCTGGAATGGGTAGAAAGAATTATAATATGAAGGTGGACAGACCCTCCTGATTCCCAGTGTTATAGCAAAGCTTCCAAGTGTTTACTTTGATATAGGCTGAGGGCTCCATAATCTGTTCCACCCACAATTCCCTCTTCTGGTGGGAGGGTACACCTTGTCACCATGAGTCACATGTGCTCCATGAACTATTAATACCATAAAAGATGTCCTAGAAGAACAAAGTTTTATGCTTAAATAAGATTTGAGAATTATGTATTGGCTCCTCTCTTCCTGAAGATTAGCAGTGCACATTGGTTTATAGAGGTCTGACAAGGGCCAGTACCTGACTCAGTGGATAAAGGGGCTTTCGGCCAAGTCTGATGACCTGAGTTTGAGTCCCAGACTCCACGTGGTTGGAAAAGAGAAAGGAGTCCTGTGAGTTATTGAGTTGTTCTCTGACTTCCAACCTTGCTCTGGGGTATTTACAACACACACACACACACACACACACACACACACACACACACACACACACAAACTCAGGGGAGGAGAGGTCCCAGAAAAATCTTGCAATAGAGAAAACAAGTCAACTATATTTCAATTCAGAGTATCTCAAATAAATTTGAGTACAAATTCATTCTTCATTCTTTTCTAATAAATGAACAACATCTGCCATAATCCACGGAAGTAGCATCTTAGCAATAACCCTTGATGAGTGCTCCTGGGGAGTGGTCAAGAATACTGACATCAGCATCAGGCTCAAGTCTAAAATTTGAACTTGCTGACTTTTGGAAAGTTAACCGGATCTCTTGAGCCAGAGTTTCCTCATCTGTGAGGTGGCAGCTTGCTTTCCAGAGTAATGCCTGAAACAGTATTGATGAGGTGTTTACACAGGGCTGGGGGTAAAATAACAAGTCAGCACACTGGAGGGTCCCCATCATCATCATTTTCATCATCACATAGCCCTGTGGCCTCTTCGTGTGCCATTCTCAGGGGTCGTGACTCTAACAAAAGGAATGAGCTTGCAAAGCTGCCAGCCTCCTCGAGAATCCACCCTAGCGCACCAAAAGCTGGGATTTTCTCAAGCAGCCCAGCATTCTGGGAATAGACTTGCTCCAAATTGGCCCTTCTGCACCTGAGGCACTTATTTGTACCTCTCAATCAGCCATGACTTTGCTTGGCTGCTCCTAGCCAGCTTTGTTGTCTGGAAGGGGATGGAGACTTGCACTCAGTCTCTGGCTTTCCTCCAGGGGTGCTTGCCGGGACCCAGAGAGCAACAGGAACGGGTCTCAGTGCACTGCTTGAACCAAGCCAACCGCATGAGCCTTTTGGTCTCACTTGGCAGGACTGCCTCTCCTTCGCCATTGCTGTCTCAGCTTTTTCTCTACCTGCACCTGCATCTCCCGAGTCTCGAATGATGACTTTTAATTAATGTACAGACCTCTTAGCTTCAGCAGCACTGTTTCACAAAAACCTACCAGTTGACCTATGGGGAAAGGATTGAAGGACAAAATAGGACCCGGGTCCTTGCTGGGGCTGTTGAGGGCGTCAAGGCAAAGGGTGATGGAGATTTAAAATAGGTAATAAGATGCTAAAAGACCAAGCTGTGTCCCAGAGTGTGGGTGCTGGTGTGTGACCAATGAAGATGACCACTGGCTACACAGATGTGTTCTTCCACCTGGCAGTCTGAGGTGGGGACATGCTCAGCTGTTGAGGATATTACCATATAGCCCCAGGATGGCTTCAAACTCCCGATCTTTCTGCTCCATCCAGAGTGCTGGGATCACAAGTGGGACCACCACACCTGGTTAAATACAGATGCTTTAGCAGCTAGATTTAAGATGACTGTGCTTCATTGGAGTGGGGAGGTCTGTGGGAGGCAGGAGGTGCAAACCACTGCTAAAAGCATCCAATTTGCTAGAGACCAAAACAGCAGACACTGTGACCAGCAATTCTCATGGCTCATAAACATCATGAGATCTTAATGTGTTCTGGCTTGTAGTTACAGGGCCTCTTGTAAAAAGTCCTGGGACAGGAAGATCACAAATTTGAGGCCAAGCTGGGCTGCAGAGTGAGGACCTGTCTCTTTTACAAGTATTTAGTGGCTTGTGTTCTATCATTGGTATGTGCAGGCTCAGCAAGACCATAAGAAGGGTCAGCTTAATGCTAGATTGTGACATGGCTGGAGGCCACTCAGGAGTCTGATACGGGACAGAGGGACTCTAATAGGAAGGATGTGCTTGAGTCAGCATAGATGGTTTCTGTGTTCCTCAGAGCAAGGGCTGTGGACACACACACATGTTAGAGCAAACTGCAAGCGGGGTAATATTAGGCCTGAACGCGACAACTTGCTCTAGCATTGGAAGAGCCTTCCTCTCCCACAGTCAGACCATTTTCCCAGCCTCCTCCACAAGATGGCGGACCTTTGCGTTAAAGCTTGGCTTATTGGATAAGTGCTCTCTCCAGGCAAGGTCCACACATTGCTCACATGCGAGTCTCCACTCTTCCTCTCTGTTGTCTAGATGCTGCTGTCTGAGGACACACTGGACCTAACAGGGATTTTCAGACCTATTTTTTACCCTCACCTTTCAAACCAGTTAACTAGGACCCAAGCCTTGCCAAGGTACGTGGTCAGCCTCTATGAAACACACACAGCTAGATTCTGTAGGTGTCCATAGGTCAGCTCTCTTCCAGGTGACTCCTGAACTTCCATGGGCTCTCCATCTTGCCCTTCATCTCATCTTCCTGTTACATTATGCATGTGGACACGTGTCTGCACATGTGAGTGGAGGTCAGGGAACAACCTGCAATACTGATTCTTCAGTATCCCTTCTTCCCTCCCTCCCTCCCTCTCTCCTTCCCTCCCTCCCTTCCTTGTCATGGTCTCACACTGGCCTGGAGCCCAGCAAATAGCCTGAGGTATTAAGCCCAGGGATCTACCTGTCTCTCCCCTCGCAGCACTGGGACCACAAGCACAAGCCACAACACTTGGATTTTTAAACCGAGTTCTAGGAACCCAACTCAGGGCCTGAGCTATCTCCAAAGCACCTGCCTCCTTCGCATTGTTTAATTGTCTTTTGTTGTTTGTTTTCTGAGACAGTGTCTTGCCACGAAGCTCCTTTTGTCCTTCAAGCTCACAATTCTCAGCCTCTTAGGTTCTTGGAATACAGGGGTGTAACCCCCAAGACCAACTTTTAAAAGTTACAATTTATTACTGTATGTGTGTGTATGTGTGCTACATTTTATCAGCCCTGTGCCTCTGAGAAACCTGACTAACGAGACAATAAGCCTGCTGGGTTGTCTTTAGAATCATCGAGGGAGAAGCAACACTTTGGAAATAGCCACTTCACTGTTTGGGATGCTAAGCACAGGATATATGTGCAATGAATCTGCTTTTCATCAGCTGCATAGTCAAGCAGGAAAGGAAGACTGTATAATAAAACAAGGATGAGGGAACAGTCCTCTCAGCTTTGCCCAGGAGCCACTTGCTTAACTTTCATCCTGGCTGGAACCAAGCTGGGCAGCCCGAGGCGTGTTCATCCTGTGGAGGGATCTGAAGTGCACTGTGGAGTCAGCTCTCCCAGCTTCCAGTGTCCCACTGAATGCCTGTCTGTAGTTCTGCTGCTCTGCTGGATCAAGTGTGAAGATTTTGTCATCTCAGCCTTTCTAAGGAAGTTTCTAAAACAGCATCCATCTGTGCCCATAAACTTTACTTGGAGGCTGGGAAACAGCTTGGTTGATAATGAGGGTCTGAGTTCAATCCCCAGAGCTCATGGGTTTTGGTTTTTCTTTTTCCCCGAAGGCTGGGTATGGTGGTGTCTACTAATAATCCCAGAACTGGGGAGGCAGGGACAAGGGAATTCGTGATGGTCATGGGCCAGCCAACCTAGCCAAACTGGTGAGCTCCAGGCCAGTGAGAACTCCTGCTTAAAGAAAGGTGGATGGTTACTAAGGAGATACCAGAGGTTGTCTTCTGCCCTTCATGTGCACACGTGCACCCCTGTCCCCAACACACACACACGCGCGCACACACACACACACACACACACACACACACACACACGTCACTTTAATTTGGCTTCTTTTCCAAAGATCAATCAAGAGGAATTTGGAATGCTGTTGCCTTTTTAAGCTCTAGTTTCCGTGAAGTAAAAGGAGCCACAGTGTTTGGGAGGCTCTGTCCTGTTAGGTGGATCTCACCAGACTTCTGGGTAAGTATGAGGAATGCATTCACACCAAATGTGACCATTAGAGGGAGCCTGGATCTCTGCAAACCCTAGACAGATGGGGGAACCACGTGACAGAGGAACGGGCACAAACTCTTCTTAATTTTAAATTTTACTATTACAGATGTGTCTGGAAAATTACATCTCTTTTTCCAGAGTGTTCACAAACGAATCTACTACAACACAGCACTCTTAAGAAACAGTTACTAAAGTTTCTGCTCCGTTTGGGTGTAAGGATTATACTTATCATTAATAATAAAATGAAGCAAACATGCCTAGGATGGGATAGAGGAGTTTATAACAGTTTGGGAGACCCAGAGAATTTGGACGTGCTTGCACTGTTGGTATATCCGAGGGCCAATTCTGGGCTGAGTTGTCCACTGGGTCTACAGACAGGGAGGGTGGTGGCAGGGCTCCTGTGCTCAGCATGGAAGAGTCTGCAAGCCAGAGGGGCCCTCAGGACCCAGCCCTGCTGGACTCTGGTCATGGATTCCTCAGCTTCAGCACTGGCCTCACACAGGCTAGGTAAGCACTCTACCCCAGAGATCCGCCAGCCGGGAAGAGATCTCTTCACTAGTTTCCCTGCATGTTCCTAATAATGTGGCTGAATAGAGCTGAATCAGGAGCAGGGAGCTGGTGTTGTGGTTGTGTGAGTCTTCATGGGGGTGGGGTGGGATAAAAACAGCTCCTTACCCCAGTGTCCTGCTGTTCACAGAAAAAGTTGCTTGCTGTTCACAAGCCCAGTATGCGCCCAAGTGCGCAGCCTTGTGTTCAGAGCCGGGCTTCTAGTTCGTGGAGAGCGTCCAGCTGTTTGTGGTAGCATGGGACTTGTTCAGGAGACCTCTGGCATGCTCATGTCCTGCAAAGATGGAAGAAATTGTAGGAAGTCTCAAACTAAACAGCAAAACAAAACAACAGCCGCAAACCATCAGCAACCCCTGGGAGATGGTCAGTAGAAAGGCCGGGCGCAGTGAAGATGCCGCTGAAACCCAGACAGCGAAACTGCACAGGGTGGAAACAGGACAAGGGCGGCGGTGTTGCCAAGTGGAAGGAGGAATTTGTGTGATTCTGATGTCCCCAGCTCCAGTCTTTGGTCAGATAACGGCAGATACAGCCACGGCTCCTGGCTCGGACAGAATGCCAGGCTTTTCTCTTCAGATCTTACACACGGGAAGAGAGACCAACAGGCTGTTCGGAGACAGCACTCCTCTGCTGCAGTTGCTGAGATGTGGGTGCAGGCTCGGCCCTCCCCATCTCCACTCTGTCTTCCTGCCTCACAGCCTTGCTCAGAGCCTCTCAACACACAGGATCACAGAACCCTGACTGCCTGAAAAAAACGACAGAAAAATGAATAATAGTCTTGAATTCTGCCCTCCTCAGAGTTACATGACTTGCTTATTTCATCACCATCATCATCATCACCATCATCATCATCATCACCATCATCATCACCATCATCATCATCACCATCATCATCATCACCATCATCATCACCATCATCATCACCATCATCATCATCACCATCATCATCACCATCATCATCATCATCACCATCATCATCACCATCATCATCACCATCATCATCACCATCACCATCATCATCACCATCATCATCACCATCATCATCACCATCATCATCACCATCATCACCATCATCATCACCATCACCATCACCATCACCATCATCATCATCATCACCATCATCATCATCACCATCGTCATCATCACCATCGTCATCATCACCATCGTCATCATCACCATCATCATCATCACCATCACCATCATCATCATCACCATCATCATCACCATCATCATCATCATCACCATCATCATCATCATCACCATCATCATCACCATCACCATCATCATCATCACCATCATCATCATCATCACCATCATCATCACCATCATCACCATCACCATCATCATCACCATCATCATCACCATCATCATCACCATCATCATCATCACCATCATCATCATCACCATCATCATCATCACCATCATCATCATCACCATCATCATCATCACCATCATCATCATCATCACCATCATCATCATCATCATCATCACCATCATCACCATCATCATCATCACCATCATCATCATCACCATCATCATCATCACCATCATCATCATCATCATCATCACCATCATCATCATCACCATCATCATCATCACCATCATCATCATCACCATCATCATCATCACCATCATCATCATCGTTATTATTTTTTGGTTTGCTTTTTGACTGGTCTCAACATTGCTATGTAGCCAATGAGGACCTGAACTCCTGAGCCTCCTGCCTTCCCCTCCCAAACACTGGCATTGCAGGTGTTAGCCACTGTGTCTGGTTCAAATCGTATTTATTTGCTAAATTGGATTTTAAGAATCAGAGAGCATCTCAACAAAGAGCTAAGCACTTCTTGTGAGCACACTGTAGTTTTACAGCTCTTAATCAAAATTCAGTATTTTCTATTTTTTCCTTTGGGAGAAAGTCCCCTGTGCTCAAGTGTAGACCACTTAGGGTGTGTGTTGGCTCTTTGAAGCCCTTGAGGTGTATTACAAGAGCCTAACCGTCATCTTAGCTTAGACTGAAATGTCTTTCTCCGTACATTTTGGTTGCCCTATCAGTGGTAGAATATATTATAATGTAGATCATCTCCATTTCAACCACAATCTTCCCTGGTTCCCCGCCCCCATCCCCGCTGGCCTGTGTGATGAGAAATCAATAGCATTGTGCTAAACTATTAGAAATCTACAAATTTGCTTTGTACTTTTTATAATTTACCATATTAGCAACTTAAACTTCTACTAGAGTGTTGGGTAAATTTAGTCTTAGTAGGTGTGATAGTTACAACTTATTCTCAGTTTGACAGGATCTAAATCACCTTGGAGACAAGCTTCTGGACAAGCCTGAGAGGGGTCATCTAGATTAGCTTTGCCTCTGGGCATTCCTGAGATGGGCTACCTTGATTGGGTTGGTTCAGGTGGGAAGACTCACTTATGCTGGTGGCACCATTCCCTAGGCTGCAGTCCTCGACTGCACAAGGAGAGTCAGCTGAGCAGCTGCATTCATCACCCTCTGCTTCTTGCCTGCAAAGGAAATGTTCCTAGCTGCCTTGAGCTCCCGCCTCCATTGACGTAGCTGACTGGGCTTCCTACTTCCATGACATCCACCACAATGGATTTCACCCTTAAATCAGGAGGCAAAAACAGTCCCTTTCTCTCTTATGTTATTTATGTCAGGGCATTTTATCATAGCACCAGGAAAAGCAACCAATACAGCAGGATATTGAAGAGGGTCCTGCACAGACTGGGGTCAACTCATTTCTGCACAATCAACCTTTGCTTGAATGACAATGAAGATGGTTCTGGAGTTTGGATTTTTTTGTTTGTTTTGGTTTTTCGGGACAGGGTTTCTTTGTGTAGCTTTGTGCCTTTCCTGGAACTCACTTGGTAGCCTAGGCTGGCCTCAAACTCACAGAGATCTGCCTGGCTCTGCCTCCCGAGTGCTGGGATTAAAGGCGTGAGCCACCACCGCCCAGCCGGAGTCTGGGTCTTTACCTTTAATGGTCAGGGTATGTGCAAAGAAGGCATGTAGCCAGAGGGCACTGGAAATCTGAGCAGGTCTGAAGCTTTGGGGACCTATCTGTTGCCAGTTTTCTGTTGCTGTAATAAAATAACTGAGTACATCAAATCAAATGAGGAGTGTTTATTTTGGTTCATGGTGTTAACCAGTATGTGAGGGAGTAATTGACAGATGAACATTAATTCCATGTCTCATTTACCACTCACCTCATGGTGGCTAGGAAGCCAAAGACAGAAAGGAAGGGGCCAGAGTCTCAGTAGTTCCTTCAAATGCATACCCCTACCCATGGTGATCTGCTGTGGATATCACTCTGTATAAATAAAATAGTGAATGGCCAGTAACCAGGCAGGAAGTATAGGTGGGACAAGCAGAGAACAGAATTCTGGGAACAGGAAGGCTGAGTCAGGAGATGCTGCCAGCCACTGCCATGAGTACCAACACATAAGATACTGGTAAGCCACAAGCCATGTGGCAAGGTATAGATTTATAGAAATGGGTTAATTTAAGATGTAAGGACTAGATAGCTAGAAGCCTGAGCCATTAGGCCAAACACTTTAAATAATATACGAATCTGTGTGTTTACTTTATAAGTGAGCTTTGGGACTGCTGGGGCTTGGCAGGAGAAATTCTCCAGCTACAGTGATCTCTCTTTTCCTGGACTTCACCTCCTAAAGGTTCTAACACTTCTCAATTGAACCACAGGCTGGTGAGCACACCTTGGACACAGAGCATTTGGGGGTGATTTAAGACCCAAAGTATCACACTGGCCTGGAACACAGAGACACTTGCTTCACACTGTGCTATGTAACACCAGAAAAAGAGATGAGGAAACATTGGTGTTGACGGTAGGGAAGGTGGACTCTAGTGAAGACATTATTAGTCTCTGTGGCTTTCTGCCACAGGGCCAGAGTCCCAATGGCAGGCAGGTACCTAGGTCAAGTAGAGTCACTGTCCTGATCTCTATGCTCTGGTCCTTCTCATGAGCATGGCGTGGGCCAAGAATGTAGTACATTCCATTCCCAGTGAAGTCCAAGGTTGCATGAACATTTTCTCCCTTAGGGATGTCTAAATGATCCATGGCTGCCTAGATGACTTGGCTGTAGCTGTAGCTGGACTCCATCATGGGCATGGAGGCATGTTCTTTCCTGGGTAGTAATGTCAAATGATAATCAAGAGAGAATGTTGTGGTAATAGGACCAGTTTACAAGCAAAGGTGTAAAGATCTGTAATGAATACCTTTGCTGGGATTAGTAGTATTAATCCTGTAATTACAGCGCTTGTGAAGGGGCAAGTAGACAGACTGGGAGTTCAAAGCCAGCCTCAGCTACACATGAGAGGCCTTGTTTCAATGCTCCCCTCCAAACAAACAAAACTTAAAAAATATGAAAATTAGTAATTGGAAAACAGACTGGAAATTATGTGGGAAACAACAGTCTTGACAACATTGTCTAAAGGTGAGGGTTCTAAAACAAAGAGAGGAAAGGACAGTGGAGGAAGGACCGACCGTTCTTGTCTGACATGCCCCTGAAATCGCAGGACTTTTACTGTCTAGTTTCTGTCTTCCAGTGCACACTGTTTTCCCTATTGTTGAGAGGGTACATGCCTCATATGCATTCAAGTAAATTATAAGTGATTGACAGGTGAGCATTAATTCCATGCTTCATTGATTCTCCTCCACATGGAGCATAGGCCTGAAAATCCACAGGAAGCTTTCTGAACATTTACTTTTTAAAAATGTTAATCACGTTCTTATTTGTTTACCATATGTATGTATGTATGTATGTATGCATGTATGTATGTATGTATGCATGTATGTATGCATGCATGCACACATATGCACACACTGTGTGGAAGTCAGAAGACAGTTTGCAAGAGTCACTTCTCCACTTTCACTGTGGGGTCTGGGGATTGAACTCAGGTAATCAGGTCTTTAGGTTTGGAGGCAAGCACCTTTACCCACTGAGCCATTTTGTCAAACACTTTCTCATCTACTTAGAGAATGAATCAACCTCTACCCACAACCCTTTCTTTCTCCTCTTTGCCCTCACTTTCCTTCTGTGACTGCTCCTCCCCATCTTGAGTCCCGGATCACTGGTAGAAGAGAGAAAAGAACAATTCTGGAAGACGTCCTTTTCAGGATGCAAACCAGGTTAACTCTCCCAGAACCCTTAGAAGGGTCACGAGGCTCAGTAGTCACTCCTCCACTCTGAGTTACAGGCTGTTTGTGAGAGCTCCTGGGCTCAGTTTCCCCACATGTGTACTGGGTTAATAGCACCTGCCTCTCCCTCCCACACAAACAACACAGCGTGATGCTGGAACACGCATGCACCTTCCTTCGCACCTTCGTCTTGGGATGAAAGCCACATATAAACTCCAACTGTTATTATAGGCTGTGACCTGTAGGAGGGGCATGGAAGCTTTGGTGTTGGAAAGTGCAATGCTGGACCCAGGGACTTCTTGGCACCAGGACCTGGGAGCAATCTGTGGAATTAAGAGCTGTACATTAATCAAAGGACTTTTAAAAAGAAAGTGTTTTTTGTTTTTTGTTTTTTTACCCCAGAGAAAACTCTAGAATCCCTTGAAAAATTAAAAATGAATGCATAAAGTAACTTCTCTCTCTCTCTTTTTTTTTGTTTCTTCAGTTAAAATAGTACAGAACTCTCATGATAAAAAGCCACATGTCCTAACTCCTGTCCCTTCCTTTGGGACAGGCCCTGTCAATCTCGTGTCCTTTGATGCTGATTGCCATGTCTCTACATACACATTTATGTAGGTAATTTTTGAATGGTCAGTTTAGATATTGGCTGTTGAGCCTCCGCCCTTGTTTAGTAAGCATTTTAAAGTCCTATTACCCTGTCCCTCAACTATTGACTTTGATTAGGTAATTTTCATTTCTTTTTTGACTTCTTTGAAATCTCCAGTCATTTCTTGTTCAATAGTCAGCAGTTGTTATTATTTTTAATCTTGAGGGATGACAGCATGTTCATCTTGATTACTCTAGGCACTCCCTTTCGCTTTCTGCCTCCCATCATCCATCACTTGGACTACTACACTGTCAAGGATGATGACAGTCACATCCTGCTCTGAATCCTAATTGTGTTCGGTGCTTTGACTAGGGGATTGGTCTAGGAGCTGCAGGGCACTGATTTGATTTGTTTTGTTTGTTTTTAATTTCACCCTGGTCTTTCTTTTTTTCTTTTTCTTTTTGTTAATTCTTTTCTCATATCATACATGCTGACCATAGCTTCCACTCCCTCCACATCCCCCAGTTACCTTCCCCAACCTCCCCTCTCCTCCAGACCCAGTGTTTCTTCATTTCCCTTTAGAAAAGAGTAGACTGCTGAAGAACATTTTAAAGAGTTTTTCAGGGTATAGTTTTGTTCCATAATCATATTTTCTTTTGGGGGTTTTCTCACAGTCTCAAATTCCCTTTTAATTCTGGCATTTAAATTAATGACAATGATGATAAGGATGACGATGATGATGATGATAATAACTATTGTGTGGGGGCGTGCATGCCACATGCCATAATGTATGTGCAGAGGTCACAGGACAATTTTATGGAGTCGATTCTCTCCTTCCCCCTCACATGGGTTTCAGGAATGGCACTCAGCTTGCCAGGCTGGCACAAGTGCCTTATCTAGGCAGTCTGGCAGGTTCTGGCACTGCTGGCTGTTTTTATTGTTTATTTTGAAAACTAGGGCTTGACAGGCTTCCTCAAATATTCTTCTTTCTCCCTGATACTTCACCAGAAACTGCAGTCATCCAGGATTCCTCACTACTTCAGTATTTCAGAATCCATATTTTTCTCATTCTTGGTTCCCTCTCATTCTTAATTTCTTCTCCAAAAGCTTGCAAAAGTTTATTTTAAAGATAAATTCTGGGTTTTGAACCTTTAAATTTTATGTTCAACCTTTGTGATAATTTGTCAGGGTGAAGAATTCACAATTGTAAACCCCTCCTCCTCCAGATGCTGAAGACTTTGTAGACCTCCTTCCAGATGCTGGATGGAGGCTTTGTAGACACCCTCTAGGTTCTGGAGGCTTTGTAGACCTCCTTCCAGATGCTGGAGGCTTTGTAGACCTTCAGAATGCTGAAGGCTTAATTGCACTGTCTTTTAGCTTCTGGTTTCATTAGTGGCCAGTGACCTGCTTTTGCACTTTCTGGACTCGAGGGCTTGGTTATTGTTTTGAAACTTTACATGGATGTGCCTTAGTGTGAGCACTTTGTTGTACAAACTTGGACATTTTCTTCTATCTTTCTTTCTCCTTCCCTACCTTCCCCCTCCCTCCAGTACCCATGTTGGCAAACATTGTACCATCAAGCTATCTACCTCTTCAGCCCTGGGTGAGATGTCTCAACTTAGAAATGTTCAGTTTTTAGTCTGTGGCAACTCCTTTCACTCCTTTTGGTGGTGATTTTTTTTGTTTCTTAACTCTTCTTTTGCTCATCAAAATGAGCAGGTTGTGTCCCACCAAAATCCACTGGTGAAAGCTCTGACTTCAGACTATGAGAATATTTGGGGCAAGGCCTCTGGAGAAGGGACTAAGTTAGAATTAGTCCATTAGAGCGGGAAAAATTTCAATTGGATTGCTGTCCATTAGGAAGAGATAAGTTTTACACATATAGAGAGACAACACACAGACAAAAATCATGCACGAGGACACAGCAAGTAGATAATGGTGAGAAAGTAAGTTTCTTTTCCTAAGCCCCCACTGTATTATTTTGTTATTGAGGCCCTAGCAAACAGTACACTGGTTAATCAAGTGATATAAGCAAACCTAAGTCAGCTCATCTTACATGGGGAACTTGCTGGCTTCCTGTGCTAGCTACTTTTATGTTGACTTGACACAAGCTAGAGTTATCTGAAAAGAGTGAACCTCGATTGAGAAAATGTCTTCTTAAGATGCAGCTGAAAGGCATTTTCTCAATTAGTGATCAATGCGGGAGGGCCAGACCATTGTGGGTGGGATCATCCCTGGACTGATGGTCCTGGGTTCTATGAGAAAGCAGGCTGAGCAATCCATGGAGTACAAACCAGTAAGCAGCACTCCTCCATGGTATCTGCATCAGCTCCTGTCTCTAGGATCCTGTCTTGCTTAAATTCCTGTCCTGTGCTGTGAGATGTCTTTCTATATGCTGTGAATATGTGTTGCTCTGATTGGTTCATAAATAAAGCTGCATTGGCCTATGGCAAGACAGCTTAGAGGCAGGTGGAAATCCAAGCAGATAGACAAGAAGAGAAAGGAGAGGCAGAGAGATGCCATCCCACTGTCAAGGGAGCAGCATGTAATGACACACAGGTAAAGCCACGGAACACGGGGCAACATATAGATTAATAGAAATGGGCTGAGTTTAGTTATAAGAGGTAGCTAGCAAGAAAATTGAGCCATAGGCCATGGCCATGCAATTCATAATTGATATAAGCCTCTGTGGGTTTATTTGGGTCTGAGCAGCTGCAGGACCAGGCAGGACACAGAAACATGTCCAACTATAGTCCTGGCTTCCTTCAGTAATGAACAGTAATGTAGAAGTGTAAGCCAAATAAACCCTTTCCTCCTCAGATTGCTTTGGTCATGGTGTTTCATCATAGCAATAGTAACCCTAACTAGGACAGCCCATAACCAAGAGGTCAGGGTTGGAAGAGCTAGCTGTCACACTGCTAAATTTAGGAGCCTAAGCAATGTTGCTGGGGTGTAGTTTCCTTCCAGATCTCTGTTCTGTGGTTCACTTTCCATCTTTACTCACAGGATCTAAGTGCTATACCCAGGGTCCCCCAAAGACTATGAAGAGACCAAATCTCATGCAAAAGTAAAGAGTCTATTGTTTTGAGTTAACTTGGGCCTCTCTGTCCATCTGACACAGCAGCAGAGCAGGAGAGGTCTTGAGTAGCAAAAGAGGCAGGGTATTTATGGAGGTAAAGCAAGGAGAGGTCTTGGGGTCTACAGACTACATAGGAACAGACTCAGGATTGGTTTTATGTGAGTGGCAATCATGTAAGTAACTTTTAATTGGCTAGGATTAGCTGGAAGTTATAGTTACTCATTTTTGGGGAAGCCTGGACAAGTCCCAGGCTTTGTCCTTGAGGTGCCATTGAGGCTGGCTGGCCTAGCACCTACTGAATGTGGGGGCTGGCTCAGTTGCCCAGGCTTGGTGCATCCTATCTCCCTGTCCCTGATATCAGGGGCATTGTGATTGTCTTTTGTTCATGGCCCTCCCAGAAACTGCTTGCTCAGTCTTAGAAAACTGAAATTGAGGCCTGATCTCCGAGAAAAGACTGAGCAGCCTGTTAGAGTGTCAGCTTGGTCCTTTCATCCCCCCCCCCTTGAGTAATATATCATCCCCAAGCTTAGAGATGTTTCTTTTTGGTAAAAGATTTTATCATCAGGGTAGTAGATTATTTTGGGGAGTAATTGCACCAGGACTTAAGAGATCTAAAACTTGAACATTAACATAGGGGATCAAGCCAGAAGCATATGTCCATCAGGTATCCTCCAGTGGGATCAGGAAGCCAACTCCCACTGGATTCTGAGTGAGATTACAGAGGTGGGAATAGCCATGTGGAGGTTGTTCCAAACAGAGACCATTTCCCATAATCAATGGCAAAGTGAGCTTCCCCTTACTCGGTTGTTGCCATCTACAAGTGTGTCATAGGTCCAGGGCTGATACTGGGATTCTAGCATCCTTAGTTTAGTGGCACCCAGACAGGAATCTTCATCTAGTTAAGGCATCAATGACATAAGAGCCAACAGCAATTAGCAGAAGGCCCAAAAGCCCTGTGATGGCTGACAGAATTCCTTATAATGAAGGAACTCAGAAATGAGAATGGGGACAGGTATTACTTTATCTCAGTTTCCCTATGACAGGAAATTCCCTTTTGATCTGACATCCCAGGAGGAGGGTTGTAAGGGTGACGTTTCATTTCTGTAATTATTTCCTGCTGACACTGGGATGTTGTTGTCAGGGCCCTGGAAAGCCTGAATGTTTGTCAAAGGCAAGGAGGTAACAAAGAAGCATCTGGTTTATTGGCCAGCTGAAGGGATAGCATTTCTATCAGCTGGATTGGTTCATGCTGTGGGATGTTCTGTATGCTGTGAATATGTGTTGCTCTGATTGGTTGATAAATAAAATGCTGATTGGCCAGTAGCCAGGCAGGAAATATAGGCAGGATAAGAAACAAGGAGAATTCTGGGAAGAGGAAAGCTGGGTGAGGAGATGCCAGCCCACCATCCAGGAAACAACATACAGGTAAAGCCATGGAAAACATGGTGACATAGAAATGAACAGAAATGGGCTGAGTTTAAGTGTAAGAGCTAGTCGGTAGTAGACCTGAGCTAATGGTCAAGCAGTTTTAATTAATATAAGCCCCCATGTGTTTACTTGAGTCCAAGCAGCTGTAGGACTGGTGGGTGAGAGAGATTTGTCCTGACTGCAGGCCAAACAGGACACAGGAAACCTTCAGTTACAGGCTCATATCAGCTTTCAGCAAGTTCAGGGCTTGCAGTCATTTGGAGTAGGTTGTTATCAGCAAATGATGCTTATATGTGTCTGTCAGCCAAGAGGAAACCTGTTGAGACAGATATAAACTAGCAAAAGAAGTTAAAATTTATGAACTTATTTGAAACTTTGAGACCCATAGTCTCAGTAGTTGAGCAAGGGGAGGAGTCCCAAGTCCAAGAGAGGGAAAAATATCCTCAGGAATAGACAGGTGGAGAAACTTAGGCTGTGTTTGTCTCGTAGCCTTTTGACCTGTGAGAAGTGGTTCCAAGTTTTATGGCTTTCCTGATTTTTTTTTTAAGTTTATGTGAATTCCCATTTCATGAAAAAACATAAAAATTCCAGATATATTAGTGTTATCAATTTGTATTGAAATCCATACTGTAGAAAAAGCAGGTAACAGGTATCTGTAAAACAGCAGAAGTACTCATATCTTTGAGTCCTAGCAAAAACTTTGGGTTTAAAAAATATGTGTGTTTTTCTTCTGTCCAGAGAGCCAGGTAATAAATTGGACTGAAATGTATTTGGCCTGATGAAAAACATCTGTAAGTCTATATTCAAAAGACAACCAAAAAGAAATCTAAAATCTTAAGCTCATAAACCAAACAGTAAGCAGTCATTGCTCTATTAGATTGTCAGAATTCTATTAATGTTAAATTCTGAACTTTTGAAATTTCAATGCAACAACAATATGGTGAAGGAAAGAAATTTCATAATATCTTTTATATATCTTTTTTAGATCTTTATACTTTTTAGACCCTTAGAATTTATTATTTATTAGAATTATTAGCAGTTATTATTTAAGAACATCCATTTAAAATTATGTTTGAAACATGCTTATCCCTTAATATGAATCTTGTGAGTAAGGCAAACCTGTTCGTCTTTTTTTTTTTTAAAGAGGCCTAGTAGCTTTAATTAATTAATGCATTGATCAATAAATTAATAAGATGGCTGCAAGCTTATAGAAGACTCTGGTTGTCTGATGTTACTAAGCTGACAAAGCTATAGCTAGTCCAGTCATCAATGCCATCAGAGATCTGAGAAGGATAAATTTTATCTGAGTGCAGACTTCAAATCTATCAAAAAATGACAGCGACTATCTATTACCCAGACCACCATCATCCAGGCTTCTGTAGTCTTCATAGCATTGGCAGGACAGGTGTCAGGAGAGCATCAGTCTTGGCTGCTGGGTCTATAACATGAAAGTTTTCCCTGTAGAGGAGGAACTTGGGGAAGACTGATCTTATTTTGTCAGTGTCTCATTTGTCCATTCTGGGACAGATCCCTGGCAGCAGGTGTTGAGTCGGGCATTGTGTTCACTGGTTAGTGTTGTCAACAATCAGGTGGCATCATCATGTCATCATGTCATTATTCCATATCTTCTTTGGAGACCTTGGGAGTAATTGCTAGCTGGGTATCTCTGTTTGTTATAATAATTTTTTATTAACTAATTTAAATGACATATTCATCAGATCTTTGATAGGTTTGAGTACCATTATTTATTAAATATATCTGAGCTAAATAAATCTAGGCCTAATCTTGAAAACATCTCTAAGTTTGATAACAATGACCAGGCCAATTTGTCATCCTGTAGATATATTATTCAGATGGACCTCTCAGGTTCTGTTTTTTTTTTTCTTATAGGTATATTTTATAAGCATTTTTTCTATTCATAGGCATTATAATTGCAGTTAAACTGCAGCTTTCATTTATAGACCATAGATGTGACATTGACAATTTTTAAGAGACAGATTTGGACTTCTCTATGAAATTTTGAATTTGTTGTTTCATAGGAGGCCAAACATATAGAATTCTGTAACCCAGAGAGCTGTATGGTAATGATTAATTATTAACTTGGACCTCAGTCCTCCTCTCTCCTTTAATTTTTAATATAAACATTCTGCAGTGAAGAATCATCAGGTTTTTTTCTAAATGAAGAAAACCAACCAGAATAAACCCAGCATGGTTAAATTCCCAACATATTTTATAGTTTTTCTTTAAAGTCATCATAGTTCATATTCCTTCTGGTCTTCTTTTTTTCTTTTTCTTTCTTTCTTTTTTTTTGGAGCTGAGGTTCAAACTCAGGGCCTTGTGCTTGCTAGGCGAGCACTCTACCACTGAACTAAATCCCCAACCCTCCTTCTGGTCTTTTATAATTTTCCATGTATCTTTAGGTCAGGTCTTTCCCTATTTTGGTTCAGCCAGACAGAGACAAATTCCTTTTTTCCCTTCTGTCCATTATTCCAGTCTTTTGTCTTCTCTTGCTTTTCAGACAACATGCAAATTTCCATCAAAGTCCTTTCCTGTGGTTTCTTCCCAGCAGTTTAGAACATTGCATAAGTACAATATTTTAAATAAAAATAGAAATATATGCATATATTATAATAAAAATTATATTTGCATTAATATATAAAAACCTGTATCAATGTGAAACATTTGATATTAGCAGCAGTTTTTTTTTATCCTAATCAATAGTAATTTGTAATCAATGTCTTTGAATGATGACAACTATTTGTAGTCTATTGAATCCAAATGACCAAAATCCATGGGCTTTTTTCTTTTCCTGTGGAAAGAAAAGCTTAATTTTTCCCAGATATAACATATCTTTGACTTTATTCTAAAAAAAAAAAAAAGCTTTTTAAAGTATGCAGGCTGGTAATTCAACATTTTTTTCGAGCAGTATCAGGACAGAGAAGGGTTAAGGAGGGAAGCTGCTGGCCAGCAGAAGAGACCTTGATTTTATGACACTGAAGAACAACTTGGCGTAGGAAGGAAGGGAGAGGGATATGGGCCCAGAGTATGTCCTTGGCTTCCAGTGTTCCTGAAAAGAAAATTTGTTAACTCCTCTGATTATAATAATTAACAATTAATCCCAGATTGTTTGTTTGGCATTTGAGCAGCTTGTCAATTGTAGGCAGTAAATTCCCTGCCACTTGTAGTTCCTGTCTCTGCCCTCCTGCACAGAGAGTGAGCACCCCCACCCTGTGAGAACATTAACTGGCTGCAGGTCTCTCCTGTAGGCCAACACCAGCCTTGCCTGTGCTGCTGGCCAGATAACAGGAGAGCTATGGAGCGAGGTGGCCCTTGCTGTCTGTCTCTCCTCTTCCAGGAGAATGAGGGAGGTTAGCAGACCAAACAAGTAACACGACACAGATAAGCACCAGTACATAGCACTGGGACGGCTGACACTGCTCCGGTAGTGAGCTCCTAACAGAGGGCTTCTCTTGCAGTACGAAAGCCCCAGCTGGCAGGAGCTACCTGCTTATCTCAGTTCAGTCAGGGGGACCCAGTCCCTTGAAACATATGGAACAGAACAGTAACATAGTAATAGTCAGAACATAGACCAAGACCAAGACCAAGACCAAGACCAAGAGCCTTCATTTATCTATCAGCGGTGCACAGATCTGAAAATGAGTCACTGGACTCTCGGCTTGTAGTCGCGAACCTCTTAGATTCTCCAGAGAAACCAGGGGAATCCAATCCCCCTCAGAAGGGTCTTCCGATCCTGGGTCTCCTACCCACCAGAGGAACCCTGAGATGTCTCCCAGGACCCCAACCTGTGATCTGCTGGTGGGTCCACCATAGATCTTATGCAGGCTTCACAGATGGAGCTCCCATTGCCATAAATGGCCAGAAACTGAAATTAGAAACCGAAAAAGCTTGTTGGGCAAATCTGAAAGTTACCTGATAGTGGGCACCAAAAGACTCAACAGAGGGTGGTCGTAGTGAGTTTGGGGAATCTTGATGGGACCTCCAAAATGTTGTACCCAAAGTCCCCCCCAAAGACCATCAAGAAACCAAATCCAATGCAAAAGCCAAGAGTCTTTTTATTGTTTCGAGTTAACTTGGGACTCTCTGTCCCTCTGACGCAGCAACAGAGCAGGAGAGACCCTGAGTAGCAATGGGACAGGGTTTTTTTAGGGGGTAAAGCAAAGGGAGGTCTTGGGGTCTACAGACTACATAGTAACAGATTCAGGATTGGTTTTATGTGAGTGGCAACCATGTCAGTAACTTTTAATTGGCTAGGGTTAGTTGGGGGTTACAGTATCCATATTTGGGCAAGTCCCAGGCTTTGTCTTTGAGCTGCTGTGGAGGCAGGCTAGCCTAGCATGTATTGACTGTGGGGGCTGGCTCAGTTGCCCAGGCTTGGTGCACCCTATCTCCCTGTCCCTGCTGGCAGGGGCCTCAGTGATTAATTGTCTTTTATTCATGGCCCTCCCAGAAACTGCTTGCTCAGTCTCAGGAAACTGAGATTGAGGCCTGATCTCTGAGAGAAGACTGAGCAGCCTGTTATGGCGTCTGCTTGGTCCTTTCATAAAGGTGTCAGTAACTTCTCATTGTTGTGACAAAACACTTGGCAAAGGCAACCCCAGGAAGAAAGGTCTCGTTAGAGCTCAGTGTGCGAGAAGGAATGCAGCCCAGCAAGGCTGGGAAAGCATGAGACGGAAGCAGATGGGAAGTGGGTGGGGCTACAAAACCTGAAGTCCCACCCCCCCAGTGTCTCACCTCTTCCAGCAAGGTTCCGTCCAGTCCCGTTCTACACATTCTGGCAGCACCAAACAGCTGTGGATGAAGCAGTCAAACACATGAGCCTATGGAAGATGTTCCACATCCATATCTTGACAGTTGGTCACATGCTCCAAAGTCTAGGCTGAGTGGAAAAGAGCCTACAGATTTAGGAAGAGTACAGATTTAGGAAGAATAAAAAATGGCTCTTGATTTTCTTGGTTTCATTTCAATCAGCTTTAGATCTACCAACTGAGACAAGAATGCATGCTCTGTTGGTCAGTCCTGGGTGTTAGTCTCCTGTTTCCAGTTGGGTGGATAGGGTCAACACTGTCCTGGCTGCAGTTCGAATGGGCAAAGGGTGGTTGTCACCTAAGATAATAGCAGCAAGGGTTTACACATGCAAGGTTAAAATTATAAGTATTATTTTTAAAATATGTAACAGGAGCATAGAGGCATTTAATTAACATAAGCCTAGGGATAAAGATGTAATCAGGTTAACATTCAGTGAGCGTGTACTATCTATCTTAAAGGTCAGTTAAGATGAGGACTAAGTATAATTTTGTCTGATCTTCAGCTAGTGCGTGGTCAGCCGAGTGTCCTTGTGTGAACACCTAGCTCATACAACACATTCTATAATCTCTACCTTTGATGGAATGGAGCAGTCAGGTGCTCACTACTGCTGACTGCTGCTAATACTATTTGTTACACAGTCTTGGTGCTGGGATTGAACCCAGGGTCCCTCAAATCTAAGCATGGCCTCTACCACCAAAGGCTCTACTCAACTAGATCTAAGGCTCCACAAGAGTGAAGTAGGGGGATAAATACAGTGCACGGAATTAACCATTGCGAACGACACCATCTTTACAACATGGCTTCTTTCTCGCATGATCGGTGAACATGCTCATGTGCCTTTCTTTGCCTGATGCCTTCAAGCTGAGCTTGGAGAGGAGAAAGAAGGACCTTCTCTCATTAGGAAACTCACAAGGTTTGATGAGATCTGAATACCCCTTGTCACTCTCCCTAGGACCTCCATTTCTGGGCTTGCCTCCAGGTGCCTTTACTGACTTATCAGGTGACCTTTGGTTGGTAATTCTTCAGCTCATTGCCTCAGTTTCCCCATTTAAAAACAAGCCTCAGCCAGACCTGTTCTAGTTTTGGCTTTTCTCCTTTCCTGAATGTGTTCTCACTACTGACTGATCTCCCAAGGGACGTGGTAATAACAATAAATAATGCGAATCTGATGATGGTGAGTGCAGGTTACGCCACTGCACGCTTTCTTCTTACCGAGGGATCATTTTAACACCATGGCAAAGCTCAGTGGGATTACCGTTGTTTAACATATAGGGAAACTGAGGCCCAGAGAGGTTGGCCTGAGTTGGCTTGACTCTGACACATACTTCTTTTTCATTTAAAAATTATTTTGTTTTGTTTTGAGATAGAGTTTCTCTATGTAACAGCCCTGGCTGTCCTAGAATTCGTTGTGTAGACCAGGCTGGCCTCGAACTCACAGAGATCTGCCTGCCTGTGTCTTTCAAGTCCTGAGATTAAAAGCATGCACCACCACCACCTGGACATAGTTATTTTTAAAAAATTAGTTCTTTGAGAATACTTTAAGATGTATTTTGATGATATTCATCCCCTTCTCTAACTTCTTTCAGACCCACCCCACACACATCCAATCTCATCAACATTCCAACACAGTTCTTCACAGAAATTGAAAAAACAGTCTTCTATTTCATTTGGAAACACAGAAATCTTAGGATGTCTAAAGTGATTCTGAATAATAAAAGAACTGCTGGAGGTATCACTACCTCAGATTGCACGTTGTATTACAGAGCTATAGTAACAAAATCAGCACAGTATTGGTTGTAAATCAGACATGTTGATCAACAATAGAACTGAAGACCTAGACATAATTTTACATACTTATGGACATCTGATTTTTGACCAAGAGGTAACACAAAATACACATTGTAAAAAAGATGATGTTTTCAATAAATGGTGCTGGTCAAACTGGTTAGCTGCATGTAAAAGAATAAAAATATGAGCCAGAAGGTGGTGGCGCTCGCCTTTAATCCTAGCCTGTGGGAGGCAGAGGCAGGCAGATGTCTGTGAGTTTGAGGCCAGCCTTGTCTGCAGAGTGAGTTCCAGGACAGCCAGCCTACATAAAGAAGCTCTGTTTTGAAGAACCAAAAAATAAAAAATAAAAATAAAAATATGTCCACATCTATCCCCCTGCACAAAACTTGTGTTTTAAACCCATCAAGTAGTTTGTGCTGTCTATATACTCTTAGGCATATGACCTTCCACTGGCATGCCCTTGACATACCAGGAGCCACACTGTTAAAGCCAACTGACTCTCCCTCTCCCACAGTCGTCAGATAGCAACAGCTACTTGGCTGAAGACAGGACTTCATGCCCACTTCCACTTTCTATACTGGGATTCTGTCTGGCTTGAGCTTCATAGGCCTCATGCCACAGCCATGTCTGTTCATACATGCAACTGCCTCGCTGTGTCCAGAGAACACTGTTTCCTTGTAGCCACATCTTTCCTCCCCTTCTTCCACAATGATCCCTGAGCTTTGAGAGGAAGCAGTGGGATACTGATGTGACATTTAGGGATGAGCATTCTTCAGTCTCTTTTTCTCTGCACCTTGACCAGTTCTGGGTCTGTGTCAATCAACATTTACAGTGAAAAGAAGCTTCTCTGATGAGGGTTGAGAGATGCACTAATGATGAGTTCTTAGGAACCAGTGTGATGCTTTGCTCACTTAACACAGAAATAGCAGCAGGCACTCCTGGGGGGCCTGTGTCAGATAGGGGTTTCCACTTGTGGGATTGTCCTTAAATCCAGCAAAAAAGTGGTTAGTTACTCCCATGAAGTTCTTACCTGTTGGTGGGCATGTTTTGACAAGCTAGTTTGGAACTTAAATGTTCTATGTTGTCACTTTCCTGAATAGCATGAAGCCACAGACATAATACATTGTCCTAGACCAGGGCTTCCCAACTTTGATAGCCAGAAATCTAGAAGGGCTGGAGAATTCGAAGCTTCGGGGTCAGAGGGCCTAATCCTTGGTTTGTGGAAGGAAAGGAAATTGAGGTTAAGAGTCCAGTGCCTTGAAGCTCGTGTGTAATAAGACTTCTCTGTTAGAAGGGGTCTTTTCACACCTTTTCTATTGAACATCATTCACATGTTGTTAGTTAATGGAGTGTCCTGCTTCTGTGCTGTGGGGTGTCCAGAGGAATGTTATAATGCTTCCTTTTCCTATGTGTGTTTTCCACGTCAAGAACGGACATCTGCCCTTCATTACAGTATCTGCTTCCCTCCCACAAGAAAAGACCCAACAGAATTAACAGAATGTTGGGGAATATTATTTTAAGACATGTTACATTTGTTTATGCTGTGGAACATTTGTTTAATGATGCAAAGATATGTTGCATTCTTTTGTGTTGCATTTGTTTAACTCTGTGAAGCTGTTTCTTTGTCTAAAAGACCTGATGGTCTAATACAGAGCTGAACAGCCAATAGCAAGGCAGGAGAAAGGATAGGCAGGGCTGGCAGGCAGAGAGAATAAATAGAAGGAGAAATCTGGAGGAAAGGAAGAAGCAAGAGAACAAGGAGAGGAGGATGCCAGGGGTCAATCACCCAGCCACCCGGCCAGCCATGGAGTAAGAGTGAAAGTAAGATTACAGAAGTAAGAAAAGGTAAAAGCCCAGAGGCAAAAGGTAGACGGGTTAATTTAAAATGAAGAAAATCTGGCTAGAAACAAGCCAAGCTAAGGCCAGGCATTTATAATTAAGAATAAGCCTCCATCCATGGTTTATTGGGGGAGCTGGGTGGTGGCCCCCTAAAGAGTAAAAGAGCAAAAAAAAAAGTTCATCTTTGTGAAACATAATTAGAAAAACTTTATAAATAACATTTTTGCTATAGCCACCCTAATTACTTATAAATCTTTCATGGTAGGATTTATTATCTATAAGCCTCTTGAAACTAGATAAAACTTACATAATTCATCTAGACTTTTTAAACATAATCCTCAAAACCATTGTATGCTTCAGTGTCCCTCATATGATTTGTATTTCTTTTACAAAGTTTTGGCTTGAAAGAAGGAAAAGAAATAGCAAGTAAAATTAGGTTATTGAAGTTTTAGAATCCTTTTTAAAAATAAATTATTATTATTATTTTGAGACAGGGTCTCACTGTGCAGCCCTGGACGGCCTGAAACTTGTTATGTAGACCAGACTGGCCAAGAGTTCAGGATCCATCAGCCACCATGTGCATCCTGAGTGCTGGGATAATAGGTGTGTGTCTCTATACCCTGCTGAGTTTAGGAATTCTGATGTTCTGTTTCAAATAGCAACTATAAAACTCTCTATAACTTTAGCTCATGTCCAAACTTGGGGTGTAGCCCCATATAAATATTGGTGGGTGAGTTAATATTCTTATAAACTTATATCCATATCCCAGAGAAATTATGGGTATTGTTTATGGATGTGATCATTGTATTTATTTATAAGAGTAACATAGTTGGGGGGTTTGAAAAGTCTAAGTTTTACTTTTTAACCTCCAAATCTTTTTGTCTAGTGCTATCTGACAGCATGCAGATTTGTGTCTCACAAAGAATTATGAGTTTGTATACAATTATATGGGAAAACAATACAAAGTAATAAATTTAAAGACATTTCCATTGTGTTTCATCTGTTAGGGAACTATTGTCATAGTATTATATTATGCAATGTCTACACCAGAAGGGTTTGTGGCACTATAACATTTATATCAATATCATCAAAAACATTTCCTGTTGTACATTATAACATAAAATTAAATCCACTGATTAAATGAACCTACAAACTCTAAAGTTAATACTGCATTTTTGTGAATACTAGTTTATAATTTTAAAATAAATACATACCAAATTAGACATTAAAATGTTCAATGACAAATCATTGTAACAAGATGTATCACATCTATTAGCGGTAAATTAATAATGACACAAAATATGTGGTACTAGAGTGCTCACAGGGTGGACTTCCTGTTTCAGGTGGATGTCTGTAGGGTTAGCAAGGTATTACCAAGGTCTCCATGAAGACTGGCACACTCTCCATGTTCCAAACTGCTTGACTTCTGTTGCTCTATTCCTTCCTCAGGCAGGTCACATGGGTCTCTGGCAAGTCTATGCAGCCTTATTCTGCATACCCACTCCAGGGGGGGAACTCTGCATGGAGGAGTCAAGAGTGCCTCAGCCCAGGTCTGTGTACTGTTGTTCGTTTTTTTTTTGTTTTTTGTTTTTTTTTTTAAATTCTTTGACTTTTTTTGGCTCTTTGGGAGCCTGCCACCCAACTCTCAAATAAATCACGAGGGGACTTATTATTACTTATGAATGCCCAGCCTTATCTTGGCTTATATCCCATCTACCTTTTGCCTCTGGGCCTTTTCCTTTTCTTTCTTCTGGTATCTTACTTTCACTTCTATTCTGTGGCTGGCTGTGTGGCTGTGTGGCTGTGTGGCTGTGTGGTTGTGTGGCTGTGTGGCTGTGTGGCTGTGTGGCTGTGTGGCTGTGCGGCTGTGCGGCTGTGTGGCTGTGTGGCTGGCTGTGTGGCTGTGCGGCTGTGTGGCTGTTGGCTGTTGGCTGTGTGGCTGTGTGGCTGTGTGGCTGTGTGGCTGGCCCCTAGTGTCCTCTCCTTGTTCTCTTGCTTCTCTCTCATTTTTCCTCTTTTTCTCCTCCTATTTATTCTCTCTGTCTGCCAGCCCCACCTATCCTTTCTCCTGCCTTGCTATTGGCCATTCAACTCTTTATTAGACCATCAGGTGTTTTAGATAGGCAAAGTAACACAGCTTCAGAGTTAAACAAATGTAACATATGCATAACACATATAGTGCATCTTTAAAACAAATGTTCCACAGCATAAACAAATGTAATACATCTTAAAATAATATTTCACAACAGTATACTAGTTTGTTGTATATGGAGCCTTCAGTGCCCAGGGTGCCTGATGTCAGGCTCTGACAGTTTGGGATTCTGTGTCTATGAGGTCTCCTTGCCTCTGAGAGTCCCAAACATCTCATCTTCTATCCTGAGGTCTCCTTGTCTCTCAGAGTCCCTCACATCTCATCTCTATGCCGAGGTCTCCTTGCCTCGGAGAGTCCCTCACATCTTATCTCTATCCTGAGGTCTCCTTGCCTCCGAGAGTCCCTCCCATATCATCTCTATCCTGAGGTCTCCATGCCTCCCAGAGTCCCTCACATCTCATCTCTATCCCGAGGTCTCCTTGCCTCCGAGAGTCCCTCCCATATCATTTTTATCCCGAGGCTTCTTTGCCTCACATCTCTCATCGCTGTGCTGAGCAAACAAAATGTGGTAAGGCTGATTGTTGTTTGCTCATTGTTCTCTACTGGGCTGGAAGCTCATAGGGTTTCCAATAGGGTTCTTCCTTGTTGTTTTTTTCTGACCTTAGCAGAGAACTTGGCATGTTGTTGGAGGGTCAGTACATCTTTTTGGAACAAGTGAATAAAGGTCTGCATATGTAGTAGAGACTGAAAACAGCATTTTGGAAGACTTATTTTTATAGGATTTTTGAATGCTTCAAACTCAATTTTTAGGACTATGGCCTTGAACTTCTGGTCCTCCTGCCTCCATCTCCGGAGTGCTTGAATGACTAGCAGTTATCACCATCCCTGGTTTCTGTGATGCTGGGTTCCAACCCAGGGCTTCATGCATGCCAGGCAGGTACTCTACCAACTGAGTTACACCCCCAGCCCTTGCTCTGAGATTTGTAAGAGACCTCAATCTAAAGCCACATTAGTTCAACTTCTCCATTAAGAATCAATCTGCAGAAACCTCCTGTAGGGAAAATCAATGGCTTTAGAAGCACAGTGATGGTACCTAGTGAAGGGCTGCTTCTGACCAGGATGAATGTGGTTGAATCTTGGGTAGAATGCTGGTAGCCTTGTCTGGATAAATGGCTGTTTCAAAACCAAGGGGGCCCTTATTATGAAATGCTTGGGTAAAAGAAGCCTTTGATGAAGGTGTCTCCTTTCCACAAATGTCATGAAAGATGACAGGCCAGATGTGGTCTCACACCACATGAAAAACATCTGTAGGAAGAAGTATTAATGTATAAAAACCACATTCTCTGTCTATGCTTTTTATTAGGTTTATTGTAGTATCGCTTACTCCCAAGCCTTTGTGAAGCACAGCAGAGGGGCCACTGGGGGACATAAAACACAGCAGACTCCAGGTTCTGTGGGAGTGCCTGTGCAGATGAGTCCTGGCACAGGGCAGTCCAGTCGTACATCAGCACAGCAGTCAGGTACACAGTGGGGGTGCACACCTGGGATCTGGGTTATTGTGGAAGATGCTCATTAGAACATGCACCCCAAGGAGATGGATGTGGGAGATTAGAGGAATGGTGAGCTTTGAGGGAAAAGTCTCAGTGAATAAAAGCATATAGCACTAAACTGGAATTGGCAAAATATTTGGCTAGCGCCTGGGCAGAATGGTAGGGTGTAGACTACAGAGGTGCGGGCTCTAGGAGATGCAGACTGTGTGCAGCTGGGATGGTGGAGAAGGATGTCCACACTGGACAGTGTAGACAGAAATGATAGTCCCCTTGGGAAATGCTGAGTACAAACCCCACATGGGAAACAGTTTGAGAAAAGACTCTGATAGCTGTGGTAGCAATGTGGGATTGCTGGAAGTTAAAGACCACCATGGAAGCTACATTGATTGCTGGGGAGTGTGTCCTAGAGAATACAAGACGTATGTAGTTTTGTTGAATTCATATTGAAAAAGAAACTAATTTAAATGATATATTTGTGATTAAGTTCCAGTTTCATTCAAATATATAAACTTATGGCAGACAAGCATTGAGTCTATATGAAGTTATTAATAAAATATTTAACAGTTTTTCTCATATTAAGCCTTTGAATTGCAGGGCATTGATACTTAGAATACTTTTTTTTTTTTTCATTTTTAAAAACTGAGTCTCAGGTAGCCCAGACTCCCTGGAGCTCTGTATGTAACCAACCACAGGTGACCATGAACTTCTCATCCTATAGTCTCCACCTTTCTAGTGCTGGGATTGCAGGTGTGCACCCCCACACCTGGTTTATGTGGGACCTGGGATAAAATCCAGGGCTTCATGCATGCTGGGCAAGCTCTCTGTCAACTGAGCTACATCTTCAGCCTTGATCCATCCTAATTTAAATGTTAAGGTTTCTATGGAAGTACTTGATTTGTGCTTGGACATTATATAATTAATAGCTGGAAAGTCTATTCACACAACGAAGTTTCCCACATGTTTCACTATTACTGAACAGAGAACCACTTATAATACAATTAAAATGTAAAACTGCAGCTTCTCCATATGCTAACCATTCTGTACACACTCAAGAGCCTCCTGTGCCAGCAGCAGCCATGTTGGATGGCTTGGGTTTAGCTACTGGGGAGGTAGTAGGGGAAAGATAAATGAGGGAATATTTATTTGCTTTTGGGGAAATAGGAAGACAACGTCTCACTCTGTACCCCTAGCATTTACCATGTAGTTCTGGCTGCCCTCAGACTCAAATGACACAGTCTTCCTGCCTCATCCTAAGCACTGGTATTGAATGCGCTTATCCAGATTATGAGTAGAGTAATTTTCCAATTTGAATTATTTTGGATACACTAAAGAGCAGAGTGAGAGTATGTTCATTATAGAGGGAGGGGGAGAGTGACAGAGGAGGAGAGGGGGGGGGGGAAGGGAGAGGGAGGAAGATGGGGAGGAGGAAGAGAGAGAGGAGAGAAAATGGCTTCCATACATGTTTTGAAATGTTACTCAGCATGTTCCCTGAGCCCTCTGTGCATCTTCTCAGACCCTAACTCAGCACGGGGCCTGGTGTAGGGAAGCACCCACTTCAGCACTGACTGAGGAAATCATCTCCGACTCCTCGAATTCTATTCCTCCTTCTCAGAGCACAATGGTTTGGTCACCAGTATCTGAAGATAGAATCCACAGTTACCTTGTGGCCATCATCAGCCTCCAACCCAGGAAGAGGCCCCAACACTGACTTCAGTGTGACTCTGAGGCTCAGCTGGAGTGCTGAGCAGATCCAGGACCAATGGCTGAAGCTGGGTGGGATCTCCCTCCTCTCCCCTCCTCCAGCTTGTCTTTCTGCCTTATTCACCCCCCCCCCCTGTGCTGTGATCAGCCTTTACAAAGAAGCAGGTTGGAAGATTTTAACGACTGCTTCTATTTCCTTTGGGGTTATAGATCTGCCTAAATTGTTTATCTGATCTTGGTTTAATTTTGGTATGTGGTATCTATCAATAAATTTGTCCATTTCTTTTAGACTTTCTAATTCTGTAGATTATAGGGTTTTGAAATATGACCTGATGGTTCTCTGGATTTCCTCATTGTCTGTTGTTATGTTCCCCTTTTCATTTCTGATTTTGTTAATTTGGATATTATCTCTCTGCCTTCTAGTTAGTTTGGATAAGAGTTTGTCTATTTTAAAGATTTTCTCAAAGAACCAACTCTTTGTTTCATTGATTCTTCGTATTGTTCTCTTTGTTTCTATTTTACTGATTTTGGCCCTCAGTTTGATTATATCCTGGCGTCTTCTCCTGGGTGAGTTTGCTTCTTTCTGTTCTAGTGCTTTCAGGCATGCTCTTAAGTCACTAGTGTGAGATCTCTCCAAATTCTTTATGGAGGCACTTAGTGCTATGAACTTTCCTCTTAGCACTGCTTTCATTGTGTCCCATAAGTTTGGAGGACCCAGCAATATCATTCTTGGGTATATACACAAAGGATACTTCATCATACCACAAGGACACTTGCTCAACTATGTTCATAGCATTTTTTTTTTTTTTTAAATAACAGCCAGAATCTGGAAACAACCTAGATACCCCTCAACTGAAGAATGGATAAAGAAAATGTGGTACATTTACACAATGAAATATTACTCAGCTATCAAAAACAATGACATCAGGAAATTTGAAGGCAAGTGGATGAAACTAGAAAAAAAATCATCCCGAGTGAGGTAACCCAGACCCAGAAAGACCAACATGGTATATACTCACTCATAAGTGCATATTAACTGTAAAGTAAAGGATAACCATGCTATAGTCCACAGATCCAGAGAGTCTGGGTAACAAGAAGGACCCAAGGGGGGGGCGGTGCATAGATTTCAATCGGAAGAGGAAATAGAGTGGATCTCCTGGGTGGACTGGGGATGGGTGGGAAGGGAAACTTGGGAGGTGGGCAGAGGGGGAGAGTACTGAGAAAGATGACTGGAAAGGGGGGCTTTATGGGATTGGGTAAAAGCCTGTTGCAAAGGAAATTCCCACAAATTTACAAGAATGGCTCCAGTTAGACTCCTGGCAGCAGTGGATGCGTAGCCTGGACTGGCCATCCCTGTGATTGGACTGATGACTAACCCCATTGTCACTGGAGATCTTTCATCCAGAGACCCAAGTCCAAACACTGGGCCATGCTCCAGGAGTCTTGTTGAGGAGAAGGAGGAAGGATTGTAGGAAACTGGGGGGTTAGGAATATTGCAGGAAAATCCTGGCTCATGGGAACTCACAGAGTCTGAACCAACAACCAGGGAGCCTGCATGGTAATGACCTAGGCTCTCTGCATATATGAGACAGTTGTGTAACTTTGTCTATATGTGGACCTTCTGGCAATGGCAGCAAGGGCTGTTCTTGGTGCTTTGATTGGCTCTTAGGAACCTATTCCTCATGCAGGATTGTCTTGCCCAGACTGAATACAGGGGGAGGTGCTTGGTCTTATGGCAGCTTAATAGGCTATATTTTGCTGATGCCCAGGGGAGGCCTGTCCATTTCTGAGTGAATACAGAGGAGGGGTAGATGGGGAAGGTGGAGGGGAGTGGGGAGAGAGAGGGAGGAGAGGAGAAGGAGAGGCTGCGTTCAAGATGTAAAATAAAAGAAAAGAAAAGAAAGCAGGACCTAGCTCAGCCAGTTAATTCTGCAGACAGCTATGGAATATTCCTTCACACTGTGTAAATATATGTCATTGTGATTAGTTTAATAAACAAGTGACTGGCCAATAACTAGAGAGGATAAAGTTAGGCAAGAGAGCCAAACTGAGAATGCTGGGTAGAAGAAGGACAGAGTCTCTGGAGTAGCGAACAGACACAGAGAGAAGCAGGATGGACATACTGTACTGAGAAAACGTACCAAGCCATGTGGCAAAGCATAGATAAGAAATACGGGCTAATTTGAATGTAAGAGTTAGCTAGTAACAAGCCTGAGCTTTGGCCAAGCATTTGTAATTATTATAAGCCTCTGTATGGTTAACTGGGAATGGAAGCTGGGAAACA
This sequence comes from Onychomys torridus, assembly GCF_903995425.1. NCBI lineage: Eukaryota > Metazoa > Chordata > Mammalia > Rodentia > Cricetidae > Onychomys > Onychomys torridus. Next base: position 10,843,721 of record NC_050449.1, on the reverse strand, counting down.
AAAGTCCACTTACAAATGGTACCCAATGTAGGGGTCAGAATCTCCACATAAGACCTGACAAAGTTTTAAAAAGGATACTAAACACACAAAAATGGAGTTGAGCATGGCTTCTTGGTAGCTTACTTTTCTTAGGTTGACTCTGTTTGTTAGAGACAAGCAGAGACATGGCTCTTTTAAGAGATGGCTATCTGATTCAGTGCTATTGGCAAAAATGGGCATGGCTCTTCTAAGAGACCCTGCTACTGACCACTTAAATGGGGTTTATGAGTAGTGGGCTGCGCACTACTTGATGTCAGCGTGGACTCAAAAACTCTCCAGAGTTGGGGTGGTAAATGTGATTCACTCTTGCCGTTACCTCTGCCACAAAGCTAGACTCTAAAGGAACCAAGTGGGGTGGAGCCAGCTGCCAAAGCAGAGGCTTTGGTCCTAGCCACACTGATTAACAGTTTAAGGGCACATGTGGTCAGAAAAAATTACAGATACACAATAAAGAGAGCTTCAGGTGGAAACAAAACCTCTAAATGGGTTACAAAGTGTTTAAAAATATACATAGGCTTGGGAGAGAAAAGAGAAGATATAGACAGTCATAAAAAAAGAAATATATAGTTTTAAAATAGTAGTAAAGTCCTTTAAAAGGGAATAAAAATAAAGCCACATAAAGATAGGAAATATACAAAAAATCTGGATCCTATATGTTATTGTGTTGTCTTTAGATTTTTTTTTTTTGGCTGCTGAGAGACACTGATTATGAAAGCTGATACATTAGACCAATCTATATATTTTTAAAATATCTTGACTTGCCGGGCGGTGGTGGCACACACCTTTAATCCCAATACTTGGGAGGCAGAGCCAGGCAGATCTCTGTGAGTTCGAGGCCAGCCTGGTCTACAGAGTGAGTTCCAGGAAAGGCACAAAGCTATACAATGAAACCCTGTCTCAAAAAAAAAAAAAAAAAAAAAAGAAAACAACAACAACAACAAAACACCACCAAAATAACCCCCAACAAAACAAACAAACAAACAAAACCCCCCAAAACAAACAAACAAACAAAACCAAAAAAGACTTCCTTTTTAAAGCACAGTTTTGGATTTACAGAATAGTTGAACAGGTAGTGTGCAGTTTTGCATGCCTATCTCTTCCACCACTCACCCAGCATCTTCTCTGTTAACGAACGTCTTGCACTGGTGAGACACATTTGTTAAAACTGATGGACCAATATTAATACATTTCTATTTGCTGATGTCCATAGATTGTGTTGGGGTTCACTCTGCGCTGAGCAGTCCTGTGGGCTTTGTAAGTCTTTGTGGTGATGGCTGCCTAAAATAGTCTTATGAGGAAGAGCTGAACAACCCTCCATCCCATGAGCTTATGTTAATCAAGAAATCACAGGACAGTGGGAACCTTCTAATAAGGAGTAGCTGTACCTCCTCCCCACAAAGCTTAATTTAATCAAGAAATCAAAGGACAATGGTACTTCACAATGCATGGATATTATGCAAATTTCAAATTACAGTAGTGCCATTTGTTGCGACTTGGTCACCCCCTTGTCTGCCTCTTGTCTATGGCTGCTTTCATTCCACAACAGCATTACCATGGGAACTCCTTGGTCTGCCAAACTAAAAACATTTACTATATAGCCTGCAGGAAAAATTTGGGGTTCTCTGAACACCTGGTGTCAGCCCTTCTGCGCTCACTCATAGGCAGGAAGTCCAGGTCAGCCACACTTTCTACTGGATATCCATATCAGTGCCATGTTGTCTAAACCTAAACTGGCCTCATGTCCTGTTCTTAACAGGGAGTGACCCATACCTGAATTCCTGAAGGTTCTGGGACATCTATTACCTGCCTGGATTGGGTTGTTATAGTTATGATTTTACCTTAATCACAGGATATGGTAACACCAAGAGATGCCGTGAATGATCTTCAGACATAGTCTTTCTTACCTCTGTTGTGGAGAAGCAGTCTGGATCAACCAGGCTTACTGACAGCTCTTTCTTAGTCTGCCGACTTGATGGCATCAGTAGCCCAAAGTGGCCTCGATCTAGTGATCTCTGGCCTCTGCTCTTCAGCATATCCTAGGATATGCCACCACAATCAACATCCATATCAGTTATCAGTCAAGATGACCCATCACAAGAGATTTATTTCTTGTGGTTTTGAAGTCTAATTAAGTGCTCTCTAGGCTCCCTCCATACAAGCCCAAGCCTGATGCCATTCTCCCTTATGACTCTGCCTTTCTCTCAAAGCGCCCCCCCCACAATGTTCAGTAGCGAGAATGTGAGACTCTTTTGTGGGAAGACTTTATGGGCTAACCCTGGGAGTACTGCTTTGCACTTCTGCCCACATTCCATTTGTCAGAGCTTGTACGGAGGCATGTAGTCTTGCTGTGGGTTGAGGGGGAGGAGGGAGAAGATAAAGATTTCATGATCGGTTAATCAACTTGTACTGGAGTACCAAGAAGACTGAGTATCTACTCAAGTTGGCCTGTGTGTGTGGACTATTCTCCACTCTTCATCCCTCTCACCTGCATGGCTCACTGGCCTTGGTACACAATTTGATTGAAAGACACTAGTCTTATATAAGGTAGCACCTGCTCTCTGTGGGAAGGTATTTATGAATATATTCTGAACCAGCCATGGAGGCCAGAACATGCTTCCTAAGGTCAGAAAATTGGAACCAAGAAACAGTATGAGCAGTCTGATCACCCCTAAAACTTCCTTTCACATACTCCACCCCCACAAGGGGAAGAATTGCCCTCATACATTGGGGGAATGCAAGCTTGCTACTTAGTCAAGCTCCTGTCAGTCAACCTAGTAATACTTGAACACTTCTTAGAAATGCAGAATTTCAGGCTCCAGCCTGGCTGCACTGAATCAGAAGTTTAACAAGATCCCAGATGATTTGCATGCACACTGAAGTTCGGGAAGCAGGAGTGTCCTCCCCAGAGTTAAGACTTTGCCCAGCTGGAATCAGCTTCCAGCCTGTAACTTCCGTGTGTGAGTCATGCCTTGTCTATGGGTAGGTATGTGCGCATGGTGCTTGTGGAGGCCAGAGGTGACTGATACCCCACAGCTGGAATTACAGGCAGTTGTGAGCCTCCCAATGTGCCTGCTGGGAATCACTTTGAGGCCTCGGCATGAGCAGTACATGCTTTTAACCACGGAGCCATCTTTCCAGCCCCTCTCTTGACTTCTTAAATAAACTCAGAAATTGGACAAGTGGGTCATGACCTTGGTATTTCTAATTACAGCAGGAGTGAGAAAGCTAGGAGGGAGACAGGAAGTTGGTGTTGAGGGGGGAAAAGGGGAGAAGAGGGAAGGGAAGAGGAAGGTCAGCTTCCTTCACTTCTGGATCTTCCCAGTCTGTTGTTGGACAGGGATCACCAGCCCTGTTCAGCATTGGAGGGAAATGCTGCCCCAAAGCCAGAGTATTCTCTGTGCTCTGTGCATGGGATTGCCTGTCTTGGCTTTCACATTTAGAATATGGGCAAGGTACTAATCATTGTCAGCGTCTGAGATGGCCAAACTCTGATTTTAATTGCTTCTTATCTCTATGCCAATATACTGATTTCTATTTGGCTCCAATGTGAACTCTCCAATTTTTTCAGTGGAAGGCAGTAATGGAGATTGAACCTAGGGTCTCATGAATGTCAGGTAAGCGTGCTACTACTGAGCTACAGCCCCAGTCCTTTAAATGCTTGTTCCTGAGCCCAGAGCTCACCCAGGCTTTCAGTCCCTCTTGGACTGACCCTGAAGGCCAGATGCCCCTTAGCTCTTCCAGTACCTGCCTCCTCTGCACCATGTTATAACCCAGGCTAGCCTCACACCCTCTATTTCCTTCACAGATGTGGATGCCATGCAGATCCTAAGCACGTTCAGGGGCTAAGATCTGAGGCTTCCCGGTTCTAATGAGTCCTGGAAGAGTCTCATGGCTGAAGTTCTGCTTAGGTAGAGATGCTATGGGTCAGGGGTACAGGATCTCATTTTTGTGCTGCTGGTGGCCATGGTCTTCTCTGTGGACCAGCTTTTGCTACACACAAAATCAATTTTGTGGTGGCTTGGGCCTCTCTCAACCAACATAAGTCGATTATTCTGTGGTGTGTACATCCACAAGACACCTGAGATCAAGTTGGCCTGTCTGTGCAGATTCCTCTCTGTCTAGCTCTCCCATGTGCTTGTCTCACCTTGTCTTGTTCATACACGGCTCAGTTTAAAGACACTAACTGATCTAGTACAGGCAGCACCTGGTTTCTGAGGCGGGAGAGGTGGTGTACATATGGATATTTTCTGACCTAACCAGGGTGGACAGAAAATGCCTCCTGAGGTCGGAGAAATCGGTACCAGGAAGTGGTCATTCACAGATGGGCTATTCCTAAGCCATCCTTTTGCATATTCCACCCACGAGGGGAAGAACCTCTCCCAAGTCCTCTGGCAATGTGTGTTCTAATGCCCACTTCAGCTCTCAACTTAGGGGATTCGTGAGTGCAGGTGTGTGTGTGTGTGTGTGTGTGTGTGTGTGTGTGTGTGTGTGTGTGTGTGTGTGTGTGTGTACTCAGTTGTATGTTCTAAGTCTCAGGAGCTGGTACAGAAATATCAGTGGGTATACACATTTTTTTTTTTAACTCACTTGTATGTTGACTGTCTTAGAATTTAATGTGATCTGCTAGAGATATTGCTCTGTCTAAATAAAATGCTGATTGGCCAGTAGCCAGGCAGGAAGTATAGGTAGGACAAGCAGAGAAGAGAATTCTGGGAAGTGGAAGGCTGAGGCAGAGAGACACTGCCAGCTGCTGCCATGACAAGGGAGATGTGAGGTACTGGTAAGCCACGAGCCACGAGGCAAAGTATAGATGAATAGAAATGGGCTGAATATAAGAGTAAGAGCTAGACAATGGTAGGCCTGAGCTAATGGCCAAGCAGTTTAAATAATATAAGTGTCTGTGTGTTCATTTTATAAGTGGGCTGCCAGATTGCTGGGGCTTAGTGGGGCCTGGAGAGAAGCTCTCCAGGTTTTGCTCTCTTTTATTCACTCACCCCGCCGACTGAGAGATGATGTGCTGCACACATTCAGAGTAATAAGCTCTCCCTACGTGCTTTCCCTCAGGAATTCACGAATTTGAGCCACTCTTGCCCACTCCTGCCCTAGGGAGACTCTGAATCCCCTTCCTTTTTATTTTTATTTTTTTAATTAAAAATAAAGTGGATGGTCAGTGGATAAGCAGGGAAGAGTCAGACTTCCTGCTACTCCCCCATTCTTTTGTAAGACGATCTTTTACTTGCTTTTTGATAATTACATCCACACTTACAACGTATTTTGATTCTATCCAGCTCTTAGTACCTCTTTCACCTTCCCCCAATCTCCTTCCACCTTCAGATCATGTATGCCTGTGTGTGCATGTGCGTGTGCATGCGTGCGTGAGTGCGTGTGTGTGTGTGTGTGTGTGAGTGAGAGAGAGAGAGAGAGAGAGAGAGAGAGAGAGAGAGAGAGTCAGTCAGTCTAGTTAGTGCTGTCTAGTGGAAAGCCCAAGCTTGTTGTTACTTTGAATTTTGAGGTGCCTTTATTGCATGTGATGAGTCAGTGTGGGTTAGAACTCCCTCCAGCCCAGGGGTCACAGTGGGTCCCGTGTCCCCATTCAGTTCCTGTATTTTTTACTCTTTTTCTCTGTACTCTTTGGGGGCCTGCCACCCAGCTCCCTAATAACTGCACACACAGGGGTCTTTTTCTTACCTATAAAAGCCCAGCCTTAGCTTGGATATTTCTAGCCAGCTTTTCTTAACTAAGTATCCCATCTACCTTTTGCCTCTGTGCCTTTTCCTTTACTTACTTCTGTATATTTTACTTTCACTGTTACTCAGTGGCTGGCTGTGCGACTGTGTGGCTGTGTGGCTGTGTGGCAGTGTGGCTGTGTGGCTGGGTGGCTGTGTGGCTGTGTGGCAGTGCGGTTGTGCGGCTGGGTGGCTGTTGGCTGTGTGGTTGTGTGGCTGTGTGGCTGTGTGGCTGTTGGCTGTGTGGCTGTGTGGCTGTGTGGCTGTGTGGCTGTGTGGCTGTGTGGCTGTTGGCTGTGTGGCTGTGTGGCTGTGCGGCTGTGTGGCTGTGTGGCTGTTGGCTGTGTGGCTGGGTGGCTGGGTGGCTGGGTTTCTGGGTGGCTGGGTGGCTGGGTGGCTGGCCCCTAGCATCCTCCTCTCCTTGTTCTTACTCTTCCATCCGCCCCCCCCCCATTTCTCCTCCCATTTATTCTCTCTGCCCTCCAGCCCTGCCTGTCCTTTCTTCTGCTTGCTATAGGACGTTTAGTTTTTTATTAGACCATGAGGTGTTTTAGACAGGCAAAGTAACACAGCTTCACAGAGTTAAACAAATGCAGTGTAAAAGAATGCAATACATCTTTGCATCATTAAAATAAATGTTCCACAGCATAAACAAATGTAACACATCTTAACATAATATTTTGTAACACCATCCTATAGGACATACAGTGCATTCACCACTGGTGGGCTCCGAGTGCTTTACTGTCCAGAAACTCTGTGCTGTCACTTCTCTTTTTGGGTTCATTTAGTTTTAAAATTCTCATCCAAAATCACAGGTTTGTCATGACATTTTCACTAGTGTGTAGCATTGTACCTTGTGGTATACCCCCAATTGCCTCTTCTTCCCCTCCTCCCTCCTGAAGGCTCCTCCCTCCCCAGATAGTCTCACTGCTATGCCCATGTCATATATGCACACGTATCCTAAGTCTAGATTTCACATCTTAGACAAAAAGCACTAATGCTTATCTTTCAGAATCTCGATTATTTGGCTCAACAGTTCTGCCCATTTTCTTGAAAATTACATAACTTTGTCATTTATGAATTAATAAAATTCCATGTTGTGTCTGCACCTGTTTTCTTTATCTGCTCATCTGTTGACAGACATCTAGCTGGCTCCATCTTGGATACTGTGAGTACAGTTAACATGGGTGTGTGGGTATCTACTCCAGGTGCTGGCTACATTTTGTCTGGACCCACATCCAGGAGTGGGGCAACTGGACTGGGTGGCACCTCTGCTGTTGGTCCCTCCAGGAGCCATCACAATCATATCTTGCTGTTCTGGGCTCCACCCTTTCCTCCTGAGCTCATGCAGCAATAAGGGGAAGTCACATTCACTAGGCTACAGTCAAGACGGGGTGGAATTTAGGTTATCATGCCCCGCCTCAAGGATCTTGTCCAATCTATCATCCAGACAACCCTAAATCTCTACCATACTTGAAATGGATCCTGCCTGCCTTATGGAAAGGGGCTGTGTCTCCAGATCCAGAAACAAACAGAGCAAGTGAATGCTTGGCTGGATTGCTTTAGGGAATTTCTCAAGAAACATCAGGTTTTAAAAAGTGGCTTTTCTTTGATGTTTATGACTCATTCCTCCTGGATGAGCCAGAGTCCTTTAATGGAGCATTTTGTGGATATAATTTTAGTGGTGTGACTGTGTATCTAATGAACTGATAATTTATGGATGCGCAGGATATATGAGGCAACACTGGGGGCCAGTTTGGTGATCCTGGAAGCAAACCATGAGTCTGGCTTAAATGCTGTCTGTCCTGAGGTCCTATTCTAACATTCTGGGCTCTCTGTGCTCATGAAGAACCCTAAAAATACATTTTGTCTTTTTGAAGGAAGGCAGTAGGGCAGCCAGCCAGCAGTCATTCCAGCTGGCCAGTTTGCCCCTGAGATGCTGACCGCAGGTTCCTGAGAGCTCTGCTCCTTAGGTGGGCATTGGTCATCACAGGCCAGGACACAGTACACTTCTGCACAGGCTGAGGGGCCAACCCAGGCAACAGCCAAAGAAGTCAGCCTAGCCTTGGCTGTTTTCCGGCAGCTCTCTGCCCATCATAGATCTGTAGCTCCCCTCGTGCCCTGAGATCTCAGCCCCTGCAGTAACAGGAAAAGCTCCAAGGGAGGCAGATAGACAATGAGCTGTTATAGTGGGCTGATTCTTACTTCCTCTCTCTGCAGTCCTGTGCCTTCCATTGTCTTTTCCTTTCTGACTCTCCAATGTGTGAAGGAGCCTCTCCATGTCTCTACTGCTCTTAGGCTGGGAATGTCTCTTGTCAGGACTGATGATAAAGACACCCAGGTAACATTTCAGTGTCACAAAGCCAAATTAACTTCTTCGTGTAAAAGCATCTCAAATATCGCATGGGTCATATTTACCTGAATTTCAGATGTGGCTGGGTGGCCTTATATTAATTTTTTGTCTCTCTTGAGCCCCTTCCTTTTGGTACCCTTTTAAATTTAGTTACTGTAGTAAAATATATGTAATATAAAAATTGCTATTTTGTTTGTTTATTTAAACATTTTAAATTATATTTATGCATGTATGTATGGGATGTACATGTGTGAGCCAGGTGGGGTGTGGAAATCAGGGAACGATTTGCAGAACTCAGATGGTCACACTTGGAAGCAAGTGTCTGACCCATTGTTTGACCCATCACACTGGCCTGAAGATTCCATATTTTAATAACTTTCAGATGGACAATTCAGTGAGAGTAAGTGTATTATTGCACAACTGTAGTGGATAGCCATAATACTTTCACCGATACACAACTCCCAGCACTATCTATTTTCAGAACTCTTTCATCATCTCAGACAGAAACTGCATGCTCCTTAAAAATGTCTCCTTTCTCGTCTAAGCAAATCTACTGATTTCCCCTTTATTCTAAGTAAGTTGGCAGAAATAGGGTCATACGGTATTTGTGTTGTTTTTGTTTCCAAAATGATCTTAAGGTCTGTGTCGCAGCATGTATCAGAGTTGTTTCCCTTTTTGTGGCTGGTTGCTGTTCTTTTCTATGTGTGTAGGGCATTTGTTCATCCACTAAATTGTTCACAAATGTTGGGATACCTCTATGTTGTAATCTCCAGGAACATTGCTACAGACATTAAGACATACAATTCTGTTCCAACCGTGTGTTCAATCTTCGAGGGACATCTAGAAATGGAATTACCAGGTCATGTGGCAGTTTTACCTTTGACTTTTAGTGGCCCTGCCATATTGCTTTCTGCATTAGTGGCCCAAGCCATGGCTATTATGATTTTTCTGAGACCTCATCAATTCTCCTTATGGTTCCCTTTAAAAAATAACAGCCTCTTAATGGGTGCAAAGAAGCATCTTGTGGGCTTTTCCACAAGTAGTATCTTTCTTGTGTTACATTTCCACACGCTTAGTGGTGCGGATATTTTTATGGGCTCCCTGGGCATACATCTTCGGAGAAGGACCTATCCAAGCCCTTTATCCAGCTTTTAACTCAATGGCTTTAACACTGTTATAGGGGATCTTGATGTGCTCTGAAAAATCAATCCCTTATCAATGTATGACTTAGAATATTACCTCCAATCTGTGAGTTATTTAGGGGTCATGTAATTTTATTTGTTAAATCTGGCCTCTCAGTGTGGTTGGGTCCTTCTACACTATTGATTCTCCATCAGATTTGTACCAAAGGGGCATCTAAAGATGTCTGCAGGCATCTTTAATGTTTTGATTTGGGCAGAGATGGCATTAACACATGGTGGACAGAGGCAAGGATGCTGCTAAATACCCACCAACCATCAAGTGAAATTCTGTAGTCCCAGTGGGGTCAGTGCCCAGGCTGATGCTTTTACGGGATGAAGTGGTGCTTCTGGGTTCTGGGGTGACCCTTGGCCCTAGAACTCCTTTTATATCTTCTGGGTTAGGTTCCACTGGCTTGACATAGGGAGGGGGAACCATGGCAGCTGTGGGAAGCATGTTTAGAAAAATGCCTGTTTTGGGGAGGTATGCTAACTGTAAATGCATTTTGGTAACTTGTTAAGCTCTTTGTAGGCTCAATTTCTAAGCCTGTGTTCTTCCACATTCAGCTTATAGACTAAAGAGCAGGACAATGATAAGCAACATGTGTCAACAGGTGAATCACACAGCAGCCGAGTGGAACATCAAGGCTTGCCTTTCCAGTTCCTCTGTGAGGTCTCTGGGAACTGGGGCCATTACTGCTCTCAGTAGTGGTTTGTATACCTGACCATGCTGGCAAGAGTGCTTTGGGTGTTCCCAGCTTGATTATTTGGAGTAAAGGGAATTGCATATCATTTGGGGGCAAATAACTCCCTGGGGCATAAATGTCTTGTGTTGATCTTTGTACTTTGAAGTTTTTTAAATTATTATTATGATTTTCATCATGTGCCATCACATCAGGAGACCCTCTCTGGCAGTGGTTCTGTGTGTGGTCCTAGGATCAGCAATACCAGTCATGCCTGAGTACTTGAATTCCTTAGTTAGTGATCTGGGTTTCCTGTAGACTCCCTACTAAATCAGAAACTGTAGGATGTGGCTGAGGTCCTCGAATTTGCCTCAGAATAACTGATCCACAGAAGTCCAGATGTGTCTATGCACATTCACTCCTTCCTGGACACACTGCTGATGTTACTAGACCATCCATTCCATTTTCAGACAATTGTAATTATTAGAACATATACTTAAAGCTATGTCCCCTTATTTACAGGGGACATCTCCTAAGACTCCCAAAGAATATCCAAAAGCAAGAACTATGTTTAAACTATGTTCTTTTTCTGTTCATGTGTACTTATGAACTTAAATTATATTAGATATAACAGGATATTAGCAATAACCGATAAAAAGAGCTACATACTGTAATAAAAGTCACGGGAACATCTCTCAAGTTATCATTCGCAGCACTCAGGAGACAGAGACATGTAACACAAATCTTAAAGGTCTTATAATTAAAAAAAACCCGGAGCCACTTATTGGGGTAAAAGCTGAGGAGCAGAACAAGCCAGCCACAAGCCCTTACCTCTACAAAATCCTCAGTCTGAAGAGCGTGAGTTCCTGCTTCCTCATGCCTTATATACCTTTTTCTGACCTGCCATCTTGTTTCCTGGAATTAAAGGTGTGTGTGCTTCCCAAGCAAAGGCATGAGATCTCAAGTGTTGGGATTAAAGGTGTGTGCCATCACACCTGGCTCTGCTTCCAGTGTGGCCTTGAACTCACAGGGATCCAGATGGATCTCTGCCTCCCCAGTGATAGGATTGAGGGTGCAATCACTCTCTGGCCTCTATGTCTAATCTAGTGACTGACTCTGTCCTCTGATCCCCAGATAAGTTTTATTGGGGTACACAATATATCACCACAGAAACAGGCAGATCTTTGTGAGTTTCAGGCCAGCCTGGGCTACATATCAAGTTCCAGGCCAGCCAGAGCTACATAGTGAGAACCTGTTGTTCCCACATAAAAGAGATACCTTATTGAACTATAGTCTTCCTTCTATGTGACACTGTGAGATAATTGATTTATGTCATGTCCTCTAGAATTGTGGCTACTTTGATTTTTTTTGTTTGACACAAGTACTCACTCCCATGGCATTCACATCTGATAAACTGAGATGGTATAGACTAAAGGGTGGGTACCTATATGCTATGGATACTCTGGAAGAAGGGGTGATCAGGATGGTGTGAGGTTTCATCAGACCATTTGAGCAGTATATGGCTTTAAACTAGCACATCATTTTATATTAATTACTTGCCTCATTGCAACAAAATACCCAATGAAAGCAGCCTACAGAAGGAAGGATTTATTGTGGGTTTTAGTTCCAGGAGATATGGTCCACGATGGCAAGGGAGGTGCAGTGTAAGGAGCAGGAGACTGGCCTTGTTGCATTCCGTCAGGGAACAGAGCAATGCGGACTTATGTTTAGTTGCTTTCTCTTTTTCATTTAACCAGGACCCCAGCCCTTAGAATGGTACCTTACCTCAATTAGCCTAGTTGAGAGAATCCCCTGACGCATGTAGAGATTTGTTTCCATGGCGATTCTAAATCCCTTCAGGTTTACAAATAAGATTAGTCAGTACGTGTTTGTCTCTGTACATTTTTATTTAACATGGATGACTGGGTAAAGCTGAAACTGCAGATGGAGGGGTATGGGTGACTCCTTTGAGGCAAATCTGCTCCAATTCCTACACGTTGGCCTACGTCTTCACACTGGAGCTAGTTGGAATGAGGGTTCATACTCTAGAATTCTCTATGAAGATAGGCCTTCCTTTTGAGACCTTGCTCTGGTGTGAGATGAGGGTGGGGCAGGCAGGGGCACCTGGGCTGCAGCCAGATGCTTTGCTGTTCGCCTGGTCCTGGACCAGACCAACTTGAGCATCACAGATAGAATTCAGTTACTCACCCCAGAGCCTTGCCTTCTCATCTCCCCCAATCAACTGAACTCAACCTCAGACGGCCCACAAAAGCTGATCTCTATGGGTTATTTTTTTTGCCTCTAATTTTAATAAAATCTCATATTCTCAACAAGGGAAAGAATCTTAGTGGCCACTAAATGTCCTTTATAGATATTAGATAGAGGCTCAATAACCAAGTTAACTTCTGATCCCAAGATATGTCTCAGATACCAGCTTTATTTACTGTTCTACAAGTCATTGCTTGACTAATTTGGGGGTTCCTGCAGACACTAGTGTCAACAGAGTAATGCCCTGTGTGAGGCGAGAAGGAAATCTGGTTCAATATGACTTATAAGGCAAGCTGGTGTTGGTTTAAACTTCTGCAGCCTGACACTGGGCAGTTTATTTTAGACATGTTTAAGCACAGTACAGCTTTGGAAAAAAAGTTTCCTGGTGACAATGACCAAAATAAAGCCTTAGGAGTGACTACAACTCTTTTGAAAACCACATGTGACCTCTTCCATATGAATGGGTTCTATTAGCTGAGAAATGAAGCTAAAAATGAGGATCTAGGGAGTAAGAGTCTACAATAAACATAATAGTCTGGGGGTTTCAGGTCTGGTCTGGCCCTATGATAGTACAGATCGCCAAGCTACTAACTACATCCATTCCCAGCTTTCCGGGTGAAAACCAGGTATACATCTCCATTGAGGAGACAGTTCTGCATGTCTAACATTCCTGATTTTCTATTGCTTATCTGTGGGCATAGGGACATCATGCCCTCTATAACTTAATGAGATGTTTAGCAGCTTTACTGAATTATACTCACAGGTTGCAAAATTCTCACATTTAAAATGCTTCTTGCCCCTCTTATACATTTTTAAACTTTTTTAACTTCCTTTTTTAAAAAGTTTCTTTTCCCTCTATTTCTCCCAGGCCCCCTCTTCTCCCTTCTGGACACATTCTCTGTTTCCTATTAGAAAAGAACAGGCTTCCAAGAGATAACAATATAACATAACAAAATATAGAAAGAGAAAATAAGAACTATCATGTTGAGGTTGGATAAGTCAAATAAACAGAATGGGAAGAGCTCAAGAGAAGGCACAAGAATAAGAGATCCACTCATTCACACACTCAGGATTCCACAAAACTATTAAACTGAAAGCTATAATATATAGGCAGAGGGCCTGGTACAGACCCATCCATCCAGGCCTTGTGTTTGCTGCTTCAGACTCAGAGTTCATATGAACTTTGCTCGTGTAGATTTGGAGGGCTTTGCTTTCCTGGTGTCCTCCATCCCCTCTGGCTCTTACATTCTTTATGCTTCCCTTTCATGGGGGCTCCCTGAGCTTTGAGGGGAGGGATTTGATGGATACATTCCATTGAGGGTTGTGTGTTTTAAGGTTTCTCTATATATAATGTTTGGCAGTATGTCTCTATATTTGTTCCCAACTGCTGCAGGAAGAAGTTTCTCTGATGATGGCTGAATAGACACTGATCTACAAATATAGAAGAATATCATTAGGATTCATTTTATTGTTACAATTTCTTTTTTAAGACCAGTCATATTTGGTTTTACCCTAGGTCTCTGGACTATCTAATTTCTGGTTCTTGGTCACCTAAACAGTATTGAATATCGATTCCATCTTGTGGAGTGGGCCTTAAGCCAAATCAGATGTTGGTTACCCCACAAATTTTGTGCCACCATTGCCCTAGCATATTTTGCTGGCAGGACAGTATTGTAAATCAAAGTGTTTGTGCCTGGGTTGGTGTTTACAGTTCCCTTTTGGTAACCTGAAGAGTATGTTCCTGTACCAAAGACACTAGAACATAGGAGTGAAGGTTCTATGTAGGCATCAGTTCAACCTCGCCATGTTCAACGGATTGTTGGGTGTTGTCTTCAAATGGGGCCTAGCTGTCAGTTTGGGGAACTTATTGTCTTGGCAACAACCTGGGTTGTTTGAGAATTTCTATGGGTCCCTTCTGGGCAACAAATCAATTGAATGTAACCTAGTCCAGTACTGGAAGCTTGATTTGGTGACAAGAGATGGCCAGTTGGGACCCTGCCTCCCAATTGTTTGGAGACCTCATAGGATCGCCTTCAAATGTTTCAGGAAGTTTTCACTGCACTAGGTTTCCGTACCAGCCCTCAAATGCCCACCCCCCACTTCTAGCTGTCTTTCCTCACATGCCTTCCCATCTCCCCTCCCGACCTGAGCCTCCCATTCTTGTCCCCTCTTACCCCTACCCCATCCATACAATCTATTCCATTTCCCCTCCCAGGAAGATCCATGTGTCCCCCAGTCCCTTCCTCCACACCTAACCTCTCTGTCTCCACAGATTGTAGCTTGGTTATCATTTCATTAATAACTAAAATATCCACATATAAGTGATACATATCATATTTATCTTTCTGGGTTATCAATAGGGTCATCTCTGCTGTGCTGCCCAGCTGAGGTGCAGGACCCCTCTGTTAGTCTGTCATCTGTGGCAGGCATCAAGGAGCAGGGGGTGGGGGGTTAGAAGAAACATCTCTACTCTGCCCATGCTGCAGCATGACAGACAAGTAGCAAGTAGTGGGAACAGCTCTCCCCACTCACCTCTTCAGGGCCGGCTCACCCACACCTTCACCAACAGGGTCAGCTCTATTGTGCTGTCCAGGCAAGGTACAGAGCCTGCTCTCCAGAGTGCTGAAGCTGGTGAGGGGCAGGGGCAGCTCTCCCACTCTCATGACCTCAGGGCCAGCTCTCCACTCAGTTGTTGTGGGGGTTGGGGGGGTATCTCTTCTCCACCCATGCCTCCATATGGCAGATGAAGGGCAGGGTCAGATCTCTCATGCTCAAGCTCATGGGGCAGGCTCACCTGCCTCCTGGTAAACAGATAGCTTGGCTGTGCTGCCCAGATGAGGTACAGGACCAGCTTTTCCAAGTATTGTAGCTGATAAATGTACCTAACATCTTAATTGGATTATTTGTTTTATTGATAGTTTTTTTTTAGTTCTTTATATATTTTGGATATTAGTCCTCTATAGGATGTGTAGTTGGTAAAAGTCTTTTTCCATTCTGTAGACTGCTGCTTTGTACAAATGATGGTGTTCTTTGGAATGCAAAAGCTTTTCTGTTTCTTGAGGTCCCATTTATTATAATTGTTGATCATAGTGCCTGTGCTAATGGTGCTCTCTGTTCAGAAAGTCTTCTCCTGTGCCAGTTAGTTCAAGGCTCTTTCCCACCTTCTCTTCTGTCAGGTTCAGTGTATGTGGTTTTATGCTGAAGTCTTTGATCCATTTGGACTTGAGTGTTGTGTAGGGTGATAAGTGTGGATCTACTTGCATTCTTTTAAATGTAGACATCTAGTTTGAACAGCTCTGTTTGTTGAAGATGCTGTCCTTTTTCCAGTGTGTATTTCTGGCTTTATCCAAAATCAGGTGTCCACAGGTGTGTGGATTTATGTCTTAGTGTTTAATTCAGTTTCACTGAGCAACATGTCTGTTTTTGTGCCAATGCCATGCTGTTTTTATTACTGTAGCTCTATAGTACAGTTGGAGGATGGGGATGATGAGACCTCCAGCAGTTCTTTTATTGTTCAAGATTGTTTTAGCCATATGAAGCTGGAAATTGTACTTTCAAGATCTGTGAAGAACTGTTTCAGTTTTGATAGGGATTGCATCCCATTTGTAGAATGCTTCAGGTAGAATGGCCATTTTTACTACATTAATCCCAATGACCCATGAGCATGGGAGATCTTTCCATCTTCTGATATCTTCTTCAAATTCTTAAAATTTTTGTCATACAAGTCTTTCAATTGCTTGGTTAGATGGAGTTACTCCAAGATACTTTGTATTTTTTGAGGCTATTGTGAAAGGTGTTGTTTTTCTGATTTCTTTCTCAGTCTGTCATTTGTATAAAGGAAGGCTATGGATTTTTATGAGTTAATTTTGTATCTAGCTACTTTGCTGAAGTGTTCATCAGCTGTAGGTGTTTCCTGATGGAATTTTTAGTCTCTCTCTCTCTCTCTCTCTCTCTCTCTCACACACACACACACACACACACACACACACACACACACTTTCATAACATCTTCAAATAAAGATAATTTTACTTCTTCCTTTCCCTTTGTATTCCCTTAATTTCCTTCAGTTGTCTTAATGTTCTAGCTAAGACTTCAAGTACTGTATTGAACAGTTATGGAGAGAATTGACAACCTTGTCTTGTTCCTGATTTTAGTTTCTTTATATTGCTTTGAGTTCCTCTCCATTAAGTTGATTTTGGCTATAGGCTTGCTGTAAATTGCCTTTATTATACATACAAGGTATGTTCCTTGTATCTCTAATGTTTCCAGGACTTTCATATGAACGGTTAGATTTTGTCAAAGGTCTTTTCTGCATTTGATTATATATTTTCATGTTTGTTTATATGGTGGATTATACTGGCAGAACCATCCCTGCATCTCTGGGATAAAGCTTACTCGATCATGTTGGATGATCTTCTTGATGTGTTCTTGGATTCAGTTTGCAAATATTTTATTGAGAATTTGAGAAATTGATATGTAATTCTCTTTGTTTGTTGGATTTTATGCAGTTTGGGTATCAAGCTGTAGCCTCATAAAATGAGTTGGGCAATATTCCTTCTGTTTCTATTTGAGAAGTATTCACATTAACTATTCTTTGAAAGTCTGGTAGAATTCTGCACTTAAAACGATTTGGCCCTAAGCTCTTTTGGTTAGTAGACTTTTAATGACAGCTTCTATTTCAGTAGGGGTTATTTGCCTATTTAAATTGCTTATCTGATCTTGATTTAACTTTGGTAAGTGGTATGTATCCAGAAAATTATCCATTTCTTTGAGATTTTCCAATTGGTGGATCACAGGTTTTTAAAGTATGTGCTTATGATTCTCTGGATTTTCTCTGTGTCTGTTGTTATGTCCCCTTTTTATCTCTAATTTTGTTAATTTTGATATTCTCTTTCCACCTTTTAGTTAATCTGGCTAAGGGTTTGTCAATCTTATTGATTTTCTCAAAGAACCAACTCTTTGTTTCATTGATTCTTTGTGTTGCTTTTGTTTGTTATTTCTTCTCGTCTACGCCTTTTGGGTGTAATTTCTTCTTTTTGTTCTAGATCTTTCAGGATTGCTGTAAGTTGTTGTACAAGATCTCTTATTTTATTTTATTTTATTTTATTTTAATGTAGGTACTTATTGCAATGAACTTGTCTCTTAGAACTGCCTTCATTGTGTCCCATTACTTTAGGTATGTTGCATATTCATTATCATTCAATTCTAGACAGCCTTTAATTTCTCTCTTGACCAATCTTTCATTAATTAATGAGTTGTTCAGTTTCAACAACTTTGTAAAATTTGTTATTTCAATATCCAACTTTAATCTGTGGTAGTCAGGTAGGATGCAGAGTGTTGTTAACTTCAGTGTTTCTGTGTCTGTTGAGACTTGCTTTGTGTCTGCATATGTGGTCAATTTTGGAGAAAGTGCCTTAGGTACTAAGAAGAAGGTATATTCTTTTGTGCTTTGGTGAAATATTCTGTAGATATCTACTGGGTCCATTTGGTTTACAGTGTCATTTAGCTCCAGCATTTCTCTGTTTAGTTTTGTCTGGATGACTTGTCTATTGGTGAGGGTGCGGCACTAAAGTCTTCCACTATCTGTGTGAGTATCAACATGAAGTTTAAGTTGCAGTAGTGTTTCTTTTATGAACTTACATGCCCTTGTGTTTGATGTATAGATGCTAAGAATTGCAATGACTACCTGGTGGAGTTTTCCTTTGATGAGCATGTAATGTCCTCCCCATCTCTTTTGATTAGTTTTGATTTGAAGTCTATTTTTATCAGATATTAAAATCTACAGAAGCTTGTTTCTTTGGTCCATTTGCTTGGAATACCTTTTTACATCTCTTTACTTTGAGGTGCTCTTTTTCCTTGGTGTTAAGTGTATTTCTTGGATGTAGCTGAAGGATGGATCCTGTTTTCACATCCATCCTGTTAGTCTGTGTCTTTTTACTGGAGAATTGAGACCATTGATGTTGAGAGATAACCATGAGCCATATTTGTTGATTCTGTTATTTTGGTGTGTGTGTGTGTGTGTGTGTGTGTGTGTGTGTGTGTGTGTGTGTGTGTGTATGTGTGTGTGTGTGTGTGTGTGTGTGTGTGTGTGTGTGTGCGCGCGCGCGCACATGCGTGTGTGCACGCACATACTTCCTCTCTTTTGATTTGCTGGTTTGAGATTATTTATTCCTTGTGTTTTCTCAGGTGTGGTTAACCCTTTAAAGATTTATTTACTTATGTATTTTTATGTATATGAGTACCCTATTTTGCTTGTATTCCTGCATGAAAAAAGAGGGCATCAGACAGAAGAGGGCATGTTGTAGAATATTATTTTAGGATGTGTTGCATTTGTTTAGGCTGTTGAACATTTGTTTAAAGTTTCAAAGATGTGTTGCATTTTTTATGTTGCATTTGTTTAACTCTGTGAAGCTGTGTTACTGTGCCTGTCTAAAACACTTAGTGGTCTAATAAAGAGCTGAACAGCCAATAGCAATGCAGGAGAAAGGATAGGTGGGACTGGCAGGCAGAGAGGATAAATAGGAGGAAAAATCTAGGAGGAAAAGAAAAAAAGAGCAAGAGAACAAGGAGAGGATTACACAAGGGGCCAACCACCCAGCCACCCAGCTATACAACCATGGAGTAAGAGTGAAAGTAAGATTTATAGTAATAAGAGAAAGATAAAAGCTCAGAGCCAAAAGGTAGACAGGATAATTTAAGTTAAGGAAAGCTGGCAAGAAACAAGCCAAGCTATGGCCTGGTGTTTATAATTAAGAATAAGCCTCCATGTGTGATTTATTTGGGAGCTAGATGGACAGCCTTCAAAAGAGCAGAAATAACCAACAACAAGGGCAGCAGACAGAGGGGACATCAGATCCTACTATAGGTGGTTGTGAGCCACCATGTGGTTGCTGGGAATTGAATATAGGACTTCTGGAAAAGCAGTCAGTGCTCTTAATGGCTGAGCCATTTCTCCAGTCCCCATTGTTAACCTTTTTAGGTTAGAGTTTTCCTTCTAGCATCTTCTGTAGGGCTGGATTTGTAGATAGATACTTCTTAAATTTGGTTTTATCATGGAATATCTTGTTTTCTCCATATATTGTGATTGAAACTTTTGCTAGGTCTAGTAGACTTGGCTGTCATCTGTGGTCTCTTAGAGTCTGCAGAATATATGTCTAGGCCCTTCTGGGTTTTAGAGTCTTCTTTGAGAAGTCAGGTGTTATTCTAATAGATCTGCCTTAATATATTATTTGATCTTTTCCCCTTGCAGCCTTTAGTATTCTTTCTTTGTTCTGTGCTATTAGTGTTTTGATTATTACATGCTGAGGGGAATTTCTTTTCTGGTCCAGTCTATTTGGTGTTCTGTATGCTTCTTTTACCCTAATAGGCATATCCTTTTTTAAGTTAGAGAAATTTTCTTCTATGATTTTGTTGAAAATATTTTCTGGCCAGGAGGTGGTGGTGCTTGCCTGTAATCCCAGCACTGAGGAGGCAGAGGCAGCCAGATCTCTGTGAGTTTGAGGTCAGCCTGGTCTACAGAGATAGTCCAGGACAGGCTCCAAAGCTACTGAGAAACTCTGTCTCGAAAAACCAAAAAAAAAAAAAAAAAAAAAAAAAAAAAAAAAAAAAGAAAGAAAGAAAAGAAAATATTTTCTATGCCTTTGACCTGGGTTTCTTCTCCTTCCTCTATCCCTATTATTCTTAGGTTTGGTCTTTTCATAGTGTCTCAGATTTTCTGGATTTTTTTGTGCTTGGAGCTTTTTGGAATTTTAACATTTTCTTTGGCTAATGTATCTATTTCTTCTATAATGTCCTCAATGCCTGAGAATCTCTCTCCCATCTCTTGCATTCTTTTGGGGAAGCTTACCTCTGAAGTTCCTGTTTGAGTTCCTAAATTTCAGTTCCGGATTTCCCTCAGTTTGAGTTTTCTTTATTGATTCTATTTCCACTTTCAAGTCTTGAACTATTTTATTCATTCCTTCTACTGTTTGTTTGTGTTTGCATCGATGTCTTCAGGGGATGTGTCCATGTCCTCTGTAAGGAGTCTGTAAGGACCATTTGAAGGTCTTGTGCTCAGCCCTGCTGTAGTCCTCAGGGTCTGCTGTAGTTGGATTGCTGGGCTCTGGGGGAGACATGGTTCTGGCTGTTATTGATAGTATTTTTATGTTGGTGTCTAGACATCTGGGTAGTAAAGATTGTAATTCTAGGTGCTGATTTATGGTCTTGTCTTTATTAAGTGGATGTTTTGTTCCTTGGTTTCTGTTGTCCTTTCTGATTCTTAGTAGGGTGAGGTGGATGTGTGTTGCCTGGTAGGGTATTCCTCTGGGATCCTGTTATGCATGGCCACTGGGGGTTCTGGTAAAATGTGTTTCTAGGTATTGGGAGCTGACACTTAGGAATGGGATTGGTCTAGGAGATGGAGGGGTGATGGCAGGGGGGAATCCACAGGAGGGAGGAAAGCAGGGTATTCCACCAGAATCTGTTCACCCCCCCCCCCCCAATGAGGGCAGAGAGTGAGGAGAGGTCAGAACAGGTGGTCTGCTACAGAGCTGGGGATGAGACAGGGGCAGGAGAGGAGGGACAGTTAAGATCCATAGTGCAGCAGAGCAGTAGAGGCACACACACCTTTAATCCCAGCACTCAGGGGGCAGAGGCGACAAATCTGTAAGTTCGAGGCCACCCTGGTCTGCAGAGCAAGTTCAGGGATGGCCAAGTCTACACATAGAAACCCTGTCTCTAAAAAACAAATACCAAAAACAAAAACAAAAAACAAACAAAATAGCACAACAACAACAAAACAACCCCACCTTAGTTAGGCTACCCGCTTCCCTGGCTGGAGTAGTCTGCTGGTGTTGGGGGGCTGGGATAAGTGATGAATGGGGGGAGGAAGTTTGGAGGGGAAGATCTATGTGACCCACTGGAGGAAGGGAGGGTGCAGGGTGTTACAGAGCTGGGATGATGAGACTAGCTAGGGATTGTATTTGAAAAGGTGAGGACCAACAATCATCCTAACTACTTCTCTGGCCGAGTGTCAGTATGCACTTCTTGATGAATGTACGAGTGAATGAATGGGTAAGCCAAGGACTCATGATGGTGAAACACTTTTTAATTGAGTGGAGAACTTATTGGAATTCAGGACTCACAAGAATACATACCTACAGGCCAGGCATTCTGAACTGGTGATGTGGACTAATACATGACAGGCATTGTGAAGTCTGTGATGAGCTAGAAGAAGCATGTCCTTGACAGAAATCAAGTTCACATTCTTTGTTGGACACTATTTTAAAGCAATTGAATATGTTGGAGTCAGCCTATGAGCTGACAGTTGATCTTCTGAACTAGACAGAATCTTGGGTTCCCTGTGATTTGAAACTGTCTTAATGGGTGACTCATGCTCTCTCAGTTCCTCCTCTCAATCTAACCCTATTCATGGGAAAAGACCTAATAAATCCATCCATTCGCTGCAGACACACCAGTGAGATCAATACCATGCGATACTTAAATGTTTTACTGCATTCATCTTATTGCAAAGAAAGAGTGCTCTGATGGTGGAATTCAGGCCTCAGTGATGAGGCCAGGCAGAGTCTTGGCTGTGTTCCAGACTCATGCTGCGTGTATCTACTTGCCCATACCTGGAGTTGGGAACTGAAGCCCTGCAATAAAGCCCTTCTCCCTGGAACAGCTGGTGCTTTGATGGCCAAAAGTGTTTCTCCTGGGAATCTGCGTCCCTGGGAGATCTCAGCTCAGACAGCTTCTACTTGCTGTTAGAGTCCTTACTATTAAAGAATATCTTGTGTGTGTGTGTGTGTGTGTGTGTGTGTGTGTGTGTGTGTGTGCACATAATCACTCATGTTCATTTGGATGTGCTTGTGTGAGTGTACACATTGGCCAGAGACTGAACTGTACCTGAGGCTTATAAATTTGGCTAGACTGACTGGCTGGAAAACCCCAGGGATCCTTGCTTCTCTGCTTCTCTCTCTTCAATAAGAAAACAAAACCTACAGCCTGGACTCAGAAGGCAAGTGGGAAGCCTGAGCCCAACATTACCCTTAGACCTAGATGATGAGGGCCTGTGCTAAGCAAAAGTCCTGGGAGTCCCTTGTTCTGAGTACTTTCCTCTAAGAAAGCTCCACTCTTCTCTTGGACCTGACTGTGCCATCCAAGCAAGCCATTCTGAGTCCAAGCAGACTCACACCGGCCTTGGGCTCTGCGGGCAGATCGGCACTCAGGGACTAGGGTTACAGGCTTGTTCCAGAGCCTTCTGGCTAACTCCAGCTCTAGCAAATGTTCTTGAGGACTGATTGTTCCTTCTCATGGGGATGATGCTTTTGTGGGACCCTGAGATTGGTTTACGGGAACAGTAACTGCAAGGGTGCTGATACTCCATGGTTTACTTAAGGCCACTCAGGCCCCACACCCAAGGGTTGCGCTGCTGGATTCCTCAAGATCAGGTATCACAGGGCAGTGGGTGCTCCCAGGCTGCAGTGCCTCCTCAGAAAGATGAGACAGGGAAGCGGCCAGGTCCTCTGCTCCTTTCTGGGGGAGTGGGGAGGAAGTTGGTTTTCTTTTTTTAAAAAAATTATTTATTTATTTATTTATTTATTTATTTATTTTTCATTTTACATACCAACCCCAGTTGCCCCTCCCTCCCCTTCTCCCACCTCCTCACCTCCCTCCCACTCTACCCCCATCCACTCCTCAGAGTGGGCAAGGCCTCCCATGGTAGTCAACAAAGTCTGGCATACCAAGTTGAAGGAGGGCCTAGCCCTTCCCCATTGTATCAAGGCTGAGCAAGGTATCCCACCACAGGGAATGGGCTCCAAAAAGCCAGTTCATGTACCCGGGATAAGTTCTGGTCTCACTGCCAGGGACCCCACTATCAGATCAAGCCACACAACTGTCACCCATATTCAGTGGGCCTAGTTCAGTCCCGTGCAGGTTCCTGAGCTCTCAGTCCAGAGTCAGTGAGCTCCAACTAGAACCAGTCAGCTGCCTCTGTGGGTTGGAAGTTGGTTTTCTTTAGTCTCTTGCTGGGCGGTTTGCCTTAGGCTTATAGAGTGTGAGGTACTTCCAGGTCCTTCCCCAGCGTGAGAAACAAAGATCCTCACTTCATAATAAAAGACCTGGTGACTATGTATTGATATTTGTAACTTTGCAAAGTGAGGTGTCAGCCTAGAAGGATAAGCTCCACGATTGAGTACAGAGAGGAATTGTTTACTTGTTTGAAGATTTATTTATTGTATTTTATGTGTATTTCTGTGCCTGCGTGACTGTGCACTACATGAGTAGCGGTGCCTTGGGAGCCGGAAAAGGGCACCAGTTTCCCTACAGGAGTTACAAGTGGATGTGAGCAGCCCAGTGTGGTGCTGGGAATAAATCCAGGTCTTCTGCAAGGGCAGCAAGTCCTTGTCATTGCTGAGCCACGGTTCTAACTCCGAAGACGAGGTTTTAAACCCCGAGCCACGGCCCTAGCTCCAGAGACTTTTAAACCCCAACAGCGTGCTCTCAGTTCTTCTCACTTAGCTGAATGTCTTCATCACAGGACTTCGTCTGGTGGGCAGTTTGCCCACGGGCTTTGTAGTTCTGTTCCTCTAAACGTTACGGTTCTTGCTTATGTTGGAGAAGACTCACAGTGTTATTGTTTCCTTCCGTGAGAAGCCCCCCCCCCCTTGGCTTTCAGTATCACTCAGAACTATGTGTGGAGGGCCATGACCCTGGATGTGGCTTTGGATTTGCATCCTGACTCAGCCATTTTCACTGTGTGTGGAACCTTACAAGATTCCTCTCCCTGGGCTTGATGTGTGGTCTCTTCCTCACAGGCTGTTACATCTTTAGAGGATAAAAGAGATGAGGCATGTGAAAGTTAACTCACTGCCTCACTCATTAAAAGTGCCACTCAGCCAGTAATGCTGTTTCCTTGGGGTTTGCTAAATGCCTGGTTCTGTGCCAATCACCCAGCATTCAAAGATGGCTGTCTGCTCTCCTCATCCTGGTAAGACAGCACCAGCTGTGGGTGTGAAGATGAGGCAAAGCTGCCTCTCCGTCCTCAGCCTGGAGAAGAGACACAGATGAAAGGCAGAATCATGTAGTCGGGGTGGGGAAGTCAGCTCCTCCCCCCATCCTGGGGGCAGGGGGAGCCTAGGGAAGTGAGAGTCTAGTTAAGAGCAAGAGTCCAGTCTCAGGGGCCAGGGACTGGCAGGGGGAAGCTGGGTGGCCCCTGAGACCTCCTGTGTAGGAGGGCAGTGCCAGAAGGCTGGCGAGAGGCTGCTCCCAAGGATATGCTGGTGTATCAGGTGTATCAGGGAGAGTGACACTTAAGCCATCAAGAGGATAGAGAGGGTGAGCAGGCTGGCCCACCCACTGCACAGGAAGCCGGGGAAGGAGTGATTAAGGCTAGGGGAGGAGGTGGTGTGGTGGGTGTGGCAGGAAGTTGAGGAAGCATCTAGGAGGATTGGAGAGGATGGGAAGGAATTTCCTGGAGGTAGAGGGTGGGGTTGGGTGGAGGGCTGAGAGTAAAGTGGAAGAATTGGAAAGAAGGTATATTTGAGAGTTTGTGGGTTTCTGTGACCCTGAGGGTTTTATCTGGACTGTCAGGAGTGGACGGCTGCACTCAAGAGGCAGTTTTAGGGTCCTTCTACAGCTTACGGGTGTGTGAATAGCCTAGGCCCAGTTTTCTTTATAGAGAGTGGATTTCCATCAGAGGTGTGAAACAGGCACCCGTGGGTACTCTCTGTTACGCCATTCTCTTTACTGGACACCTTTGGAGGAAGGCTGGCTTTAGGAACTGAAGGGAGTGAGAAGAGCACCTGGCCATTCCAAGCCTCAGCATCTCCACTTGTCAGACAAGGGCAAAAATGGTTCACAATCTAAGGATGGTGTAATAATTAACTGAGATAACATATGAACATTGCCAGACTCAAAATGGAGTTACTTCTATTACTCTAGAGAAATAAGTAAAGCCTGGAGACTATAAAGTGAGGCTTGTGAGTATCTGCTTGAAAAACAGAGCCATAACCAGCGGGAAGAGTTCTTCTGCTGGGGCATCAGCCCAGCAATGGTCTGTTCTCCCGGAGCTGAGCTTCTTGTAGGGTGACATCATGTCCTTCCAGGAAAGGGTATGAGACAAGTAATTCCATTTGACTTGCCTTCTCTCTTTTATCCTGTCCATGGTGGCTTGAATGAGAGGGTCCCCATAAGCTCGAGCATTTGAATAGTTGGTCCCTAGTGGGTGGAACTGTTTGGAAAGGATGAGTAAGTGTGGCCTTCTTAGAGGAGGTGTGTCACTAGAGGGTGGGCTTTGAGTTTTCAGAAGTCCAGTGTTCCCAGTTAGTTCTCCCCGGCCTCTCTCTCTGACTGGTGATTGTAGATCAGACGGAAGCTCTCAGCTACTGCTGGTTCTTGCTGTCATGCTCTGCACCACGATGTCATGGATCTAACCCTCTGGAACCGTGAGCCCCCAAATTAAACACTTTCTTTCACAGGTTGTCTTGGTCACGGTGTGCTGTCACAGCAATGGGAAAGTAACTAAGACACTGTGCACACTTAATACCTGTGAGGGAGACGCTGCACACTAAAGCTGGGGAGTGAATAACTGTTGAAGGCCATAGATACAGAAAAAAGCCGAGTCAGGACTCAACTACGAGTCCATACCCCAGACCAACACACTGAGTACATAGCAGAGGAACTAGGCTGAACAGAAAGCCAAGGCCAGGCCACCCTATCCCAGGAGGAAACAGTAACATCACACCAGAGGTGGCACCAGCCTGAGGGGGACTAGGCCTCTGCCATGCTCACAGAAGGACTTCCTGCTAGTCTGTGGTCTTGGCGGTCTCCTGTCATCTGTCATTGTTATCAGACAGACTGCATGTGGCTGTTCCTGCTAGTCTACAGACTTAATGTTTCTACAGTTGATACAGGGAACTCCATTTCACACACCTTGGAATGAATTCTTGAATTCTTATTTGTGGTTTCAAAATAATTTTTGTGATCTTCTTCACTTTTATTATTTAAAGGGATCCTCCTTAAATACCTAGATAGAGCATGCTTAGCATGTAATAAGGCCTGGGTTCAATCTCCAGCACTACTGGGAATAAACAGAAAAGGAGGAAAGAGGGATGAATATCCCTTGATTCTATCTCAACCTCAGCCTCATACAACAGCTGCTGTGGCCTGTCACTATACTCACATCACAGATTTTACAGGTCCATAGATGTTCCTTGTTAAATCCATTTTGAGTGTTTCTACTTGTTATTTGTTATCTAGGCTAACTCATATAGAAGGCTTAGTACAGAGATTGCTATATAACATGTGGTTGCATTTCTGTAAGTACCCAATGTTCATTCACTCACACATGCTCGCTTTTACCATGTTACCAGTGTCTACAGGGTCAGATACCAGAGACACAAGGATGAACAGCCCCTGTCTCTGCCATAAAAATGTCTGCACTAAGATGACTGTAGCCTGGAATAAATGTGCCCCAACAGACTCTGTTTTGATTGGAGCACAGATGAAGGACACGGTGGTTGTCATTGCAGTAGATTAAGAGTGAAAAGAAATCCCCTTGTCCCTGGGAAGCATGTCAAGATCAGCAGTGATTCAAGTCGGGGCCTGTAGCCTTTGTCCTGAAGGCCACAAGGGGCCACTGAAAACCCTTAGGTGTAGCAGGGTCCTATGCTGTTGTTTCCTTTGGGTGAGGGGGGCCAAGTAGGTGCAAAGTCAATGACGCAGACTCTGGGAGAATGTTGAAACAGCAAGCTCATACCCATTATTGACTACCAGCCCTCAAAGAGCATCAATCCTGGAGAGCTGTGTGGGTGGTGGGCTTTAGGCAGTAGCCTTCTGTATCTCAGTGAGCCATATGTGCATTCTCTCTCTAGGAGGACTTTGATTGAGGTGTCTGGGAGCCAATAAAACCTGTAGGGTTACCTTTGTGGCCACCCTCTGTTGGTGAACCTATTGCAGAAGACATTTCAACAGGAGAAAGATTAGTAAAAAATTCAGTCTCAAGGACATGGGTGGGACCCTAGTCATATTTATATGAAATGTGCCAATCAAAGTCTTTCTGGTGATGCATTAGCAACCTTGTAGGGGGTGAGGCAATTGCTTGATATCTAGGGTTGCATGCCAGTGATGACATAACCTTTATTAATGCTGCAGTAGTAGAGCAAATCATACATTACCACTCTGAAGTTTCTTCTTTAGTCAATGTCTCTTGGTCTGTTGTTGGGCACTCATCTCTGGAGGGTATCTGTATTGGTGTGCTGGTATTCTGGGGGAAAATGCAAGCATACCCTCACACTTGGGTTAATAAGGGAACAGGGAGTTGCCATTGAAGGGTGATGGGATCCCTCTAACACAGCAAAGACAATGGTGCCTCTCAAGGCAGGTAAATAAGTGTGTTGTCCAATTTGGGCTTATGTGACAGGGTTAACATATGATCCTTGGCCCGTGAGCATCTGAAGAGAAACAGCGATGTTGTACTGTATATTAAAATGAGCCTGAGTCTTGGCCTGGCCATCATAGGCAGCACACCAGTTAGGAAGACCACAGGCTCTAACAAAGCCTTCATCAAATGGTACCAGTCATAATAAGTCTGTAAACACATTGCCCATTGCCATAGGACTTGTTCAAAATATGGCGAGTCAGGATTTGATTCTTTAGCAGCTTTATGAACCAAAGACAGGTCTGTAAGACTTAGGTAGTGGAGACACCAGGTTCTGTCCACATTGGGAAGCTGACTCTGGAACCAGTGAATGAAGGTAGGAAGTTGGGGCTCCACATAAGAGATAAAGAGGCTCCATCAAAAATGGTAGGGTCCTGATGAGGCTGGACAGCCGTGGTCTACTATAGCACTTCAGTGAGAGGGCTGGGTGGATAGAAAGTCATGGTTGGAATTCAGGATGTTAGGACTCTCTGAAGCAGAATTAATCTATTTCTTAAAAATAGTCTCAAAGACAGGTTGTTATAATTATTATTTTAAAATGACACATCAGACTGGCCACATGGGAGGCAAAAGCAGGTAAGTATCTATAAGTTAGAAGTCAGTCTAGACTACATACATAGCAAGTTTCAGGCCATCCAAGGCTAAACCTTCTCTCTCTCTCTCTCTCTCTCTCTCTCTCTTTCTCTCTGAATCAATCAATCAATCTAAAAAGAACAACTTGGCCAAGGCTACCTAGAATATTATTGGTCTGATTTGGCTTCTCTTGAGCCAAATGTGTTATTTAAATACTCTGAGTTTTAGGATTGTACTGTCAGTCAACTTTCGATCATGGGTCGGGGGAGGGGAGGCTCTACCCCTTCTTGAAGAGCCACTGCCAGTTCATGGCCACTGGGAGAGGGGAAGTCATTTTCTTCAGTGCTGCAGCCACTGATTAGTTGCCCATGCTCCATTAAATAACCTACTATTTATGCACATGTGAGCAAACAGGATTAAACCCAGGGCTCACCGAGAAATTAGACCTAAAGGGGAGGAGGACTTGATGGGAAGAAAAAAGGGTTCAGGGGGCAATGAGAGGGCAATGGGAGTGACAAGATCAAAATCCATTCTATACCTGTGTAAAGTGTCAATAAGTAGATAAAAATAGGAGTGTTGTATGATATCCTATCACCATAGCGCCACCCTGGTGAGTTCATGGATATCAACAGGGTTACTCCATCTATTTGAGGACAAATGGCAAGGTTCCTACTTTGTTTATGCCAAGTAGTGCCTGGTGGAGCTGAAAGTGAATGCTACTCACAGGCTTCCTAATGGAATTCTTGACATCCATTGTAACCACATCTTGTCCTGTCAATCACATTATATGTTTTCTTCTGTGCTGTAGTAGCAGGGAATCCTCTCAGGCCAGTTTCCTTTCTTTGGGGGCATTCAGATGCCATTTGAACAGTAAGTTTCCTGCCCCGGGTAGACAAGTTTCCAAACTTCCAGAAAGTTTTCCAGGAATCCTGTCATTCATAAAATGCTCTTTCCCCTGTCATTTGCCCTTCAGTAACTAAGTTCTGTTCTACAAAGGGCCTCAGTCTGTCTATTATATCTACTACAGCAACTCTGGTCTATCCTCATGTAGCTCAGTTTTTTTCATGTAACCAAGCTGGCCTCAAATTATCTGTTTAGCCAAAGCTGGCCTTGAACTCTGGATCATCCTGCCTCTTGGATGCTGGGATTCCAGGCATGCCCCATGCCCCATTCTACAGACCTGGCTTTGAATCTGAGACAGCATCACAGCAGCTCATGGCGAGCAGAAGAAGCTGGAAGGGTAGCTCTTCTCTTCTTGATACATGTCATTCATAGTTCTTGTTTCTGTTATTTGGAAGAGTTTATCCCAGTGGAATTTACTTTGAGAAGGTTTTTGGTAGGCCCAGAGCAATCTGATTTCCTGGATTATAAACAAGAAATTATTTGCCTGGGATATTTCCATTTTCCAAAGGCTTCCAGCTCTTGTCAGTGTGCTCACAGGCCACCCTGTGAGTTCTCAAGAGTGGCTGGAACTGTCCCAACCCCATGGAAGCTTCTGGAACCATAGAGTCAGGAGTAGATTTGAGTGAAAGGGAATCTCTATGGTGCATGTTCAGTTTACAGAAGGCATATGGGTAGGATTTGGGAAGAGCAGAGAGAAAAGAATTTTGAGAGAAACAGAGTAAAGTGAGAGCTAGGGTGGTAATGGTATAGCCTTTCAGTGCTGTGAGGATGAGAACTTCAGTGGCTACTGAGCTGTGCTAGTGAGCTAGTGCGTGTTGTGCTGGGGTGAAGGCAGGTACTTGGCAGACATTGTCCTCTTGAATCTTCTGGAGAGTCCCTCGTTCTTATTTCTCAGACAGAGTCCTGTAACAATCAAATAATTCCTGAATGCTGTGAAGTTGGCAAGTTGTGGGGCTTGGGTTCAAACTGAAGTCTGTCCAGCTTCAGAGCCCTGGGGCTGTTCGCTTCACACTAAGGCAGCTGGCTCAGGAACGTCTCTGTTGACGCTACACTGGCTCTCCTCCAAGCTGGACACTGAGATTCCAGGTCACAGCTCACAGCATATGGGGACAAATGCTTGACAGCTTTTTATTCAAAGATCTGCTTCTGAAATGTATCTCTGTGGTCTAGAGGGACCTCCTCCTCTGACATTGTCAATCATCTTTAGAAAAGATGATTGATTTAGGGGTGGCAAGGTCTAAGCTCTGGGTTGACAGGAAAGCCAAGCCCCTCAACTTTGCTGGTGGGGTCCAGGAGGATTTTGGGGAGATGAGTGAGCTGATGGGTTGGTCAGTGGTGGGTTTTATGGTGCTGTTGGGAGCTTTATACTTTGACATGAGTGTTTCCTGTAGCCTCATAAAACAAGCTAGAAGGCATTACATCATCCCCCCTGCCTTCCTAACAGAGACCAAACCTTTTTCCATGCTTGGAATAGTTCCTGATGGTCCACTCTGGCCAGCCCACTTTTTCAATTTACAAAGCTCTGTAATAGGTGTGGAGAAAAGGCGAGCTGGGGAGAACCCTTCAGCTCAGGTGTTTCCTTGCCATTCCCGGGAAAGACAAATGACTCACATTAGAGAGAGTACCCCAAACTCTCAGAAACAGGCCCGTTTAGCTTGGGCAGTAAATGAATAAGCCAGTTATGCATCTCTTGGGTGGCTGGCAAGTTTGTCGTCATGGCAACTCTCCCACTGAGGGAGGTCTGCTTGCACAAGTTGTCAGCCTCTGTCCCAGCCCCAAGCTACCTGAGGAGGAGGGGCCAGGCCAGTCCATTCCTTATTTATAACTCCTCCGAGTGAGGGGGAGGGATCACCGGTTGACTCCCTTGGAGGCTGCCTGCCAGAGTTTCATCCACAAATGTCTGAGAAGCAGCCGGCTGGCTGCATCCTCCTCTCATTCCTGGGTCTGCTTGGGCTGGTTGGTGCAGTCACTAGAACATACTACATTGGGATTGTGGAAGAATACTGGAACTATGTGCCTCAGGGGAAGGACGTTATTACTGGGAAGAGCTTCTCAGAAGACAAGTAAGTGAATGTGGGGTCCTCACGGACTCCCTGGGATGACCTCTTTTTAGCGCTGTGCCTGGCAGGTTGTGTTTCTTAGGTGGCTAGGATGGAGGTGAGCTGACTGAGGTGGAAAGGCAGGTTCTGCTTCTACCTGAGGAACCCTAACTGAGGTAGATCTGTAACTTGTGAGCCATCTGCTACCCTTAACTATGAAGAGACATCTACAACCAGGTGTTTTGAATAGTAGCTTTTCTTTGGCAGCTTCTAGACTCTAAAGGATTCTGGGGCTCTATTAAAAAGAAAAACAAAGGCAAACTTGTGAAAATTTGAGAGTTTCCAAGAATTAAGTGTCAAAGCTGTTGTCTTAGTTCTGTTTGTGGAATGTGGCATATTTGCCATACTGTACACGGCCATGCTTTTCTTTTGTGGTGTAAGATGTAAAATGGGGGTGGTTGCAATAGAAGTGGTTGTATGTGAAGTTTCCTTGAATCTACTTAGAAATGGGTCTTCCTCTGCTGAACAGCTCATTCCAGCCTTGATCGCTTCATCTCAAAGGGCTGTGGCCCACAACACAGTTGGGGAAGATGATTCTGGAGTATCTCTGGCTTTTAATTTTAGTGGAGAGCATCCCTCCACTCCAGGGCTCAGCATCTCAGATGTCTTTCTTGTTCCTTGGTCTCCCTCTGAAGTCACCCACTGGCTCTGGAAGCTATGGTGGTATGCTTTCAACTTCATGGTTCTCAGAGCATTTTGGATCTAGCAACTGTTAGGTAACTGAATTCATATTCCTTTCTTGAGGGATAGAATCCACTGTATCCAACACCCACATTCATTTCCTACAGATGAGCTTATTTGCTCAAATTCAGGAATGGCATGAGGTCTGCCAGTAACTCTTCTAGAGCCAGCTCTCTCTGCCTAGAGGGAAGACCTAAGATCCAGTTTGCTTTGTTTTCAACTTCCTGCCTTCCTAACAACACAATTGTGCCAGTCATGCCCTGTTTTCTAAAAAAAAAATAATGAGGGTCCTGCCAACTTGGTGGCTACAGATTTTTCCTTGAGCTTTATATTGAACAGCTTTTTGTAGGGTTATTTCCAAAGAAAGTACTTGATACATTCTAAGACCATGGTCATAGTCTTTAACACATGAACCAGATATTACAAAGTACCCAAACTGCAAGAGTCATCTCTGAAATTAGAGCTTTGCTGCCAGAGAAAGAGGTCACTGGAAAATGGCTAGTGTGAACAGCTCTAGGACATTAGAATGTTCAGAATATGTACACGGGACATGGACAATATAGCTGTGATCATTTTTTTTTGACCCAGGATTTGTATTAGGGACTTTTAATCCTCTTGTGCCCACAGATGTTCTTATTCCCATTTTCCCAACCAGGATGGAGGCCCCGAGGTTGACTACTTGTTGTAGTTTACCAGGCAAATGGCCTCGTCAGATACCTGGCTTGGGGCACAGGGCCCATGTGTCCTCTTTCCATGCAACCTATTTCTTGGAAAAGTTGACCATTTCCTACTGAGCTAAATCCAGCTTTGATGGAAGGGAGAGATCTCAGTGGTGTGAACTTTCTAGGAAAGTCTTGTATTTACTCTCCTGCCTTCTTCTCAGAGAAAAGTTGAAAATGGTCCTGAGTTGGTCAGTGGTCACACTGACTTCCTGAATTTGTTTAAAACTTCCAGATAACTTTAATACTCAAGACTCAAATGCTATTTGCACAAAGCCAGATACAAGATCTTCTTTGAAGAAAGGGCAATACCATAGATGAGAATTCATAGATGAAAAAGAAACTAGACATGTGGAAGCCATTTCTGTGGACCAGATTTGAGTGAGGCATCCTCACACCAGCTTTGGCTCCATGGAACTGGGTGCCTGACTTTGGAAGCAGCTGGCACAGGTGATGTCACATTGATGACAGCTGGATTCCAAGGCTTCCCTTTTCTCAGGGGACGTCTTTGTGTAGATATGCGGCTATCTCTTGAAAGGAGAGTGCAGGTTAGCCCACAGTGCGTACAGGAAAGTTGCAGGTTGTTGCGGGTGACCCAGCAAGAGCCCCTCAAGAAGTATCTTTGTAGTTGGCAGACGTGACTGTAGGCTCCAGTACATACCCAGCTGCATTCGAAGAGGCCATGATGGTGGGACATAGATGAGCCCCCATGTACACTCTGGAATCACTCAAGCACCATGAAAACACAGGAGAAGGCCCAGATATACGGAATAACCTTTCTTCCAAAGAACCTTGTCAGTGGCAATATCCCATGGGAGACAGCAAAAAGCAGGCCATTTGGATCTTTAAAGCAAAAATAAGTTGCTTTATTGGGACGGACAGACTATATCCTGGCAGGCCATTGTTTTGGGCACTCAGACAAATATTCAGCATTGAGAAGACCCAGGGGTCCATGTGCCCCCAATGTTCCACCAGAGTGGAGCAATCTTGAAAAATAACCTAGACTTCCAGTTCCTGCCACCTCAACTTGCCTTGTGGTGGTGAACATGTGGCACTGTCTATTGTGTTTAAATGTGGCCAAGGAGGGAGCATAAATCATCCCTAACATCATGTGAGCATCAGATTTTATTTCTGAAACTAAGTGCAAAAATTCTTACCTGGTTTTCCAGTTCTAGAGAGGTTCCCACAGAGATGAGTGAAACAGGGGTGTGATTGTCAAATGTCCGGTCTTGAAATCGAAGCCACAGAAGACATAGGAAGGAGACTGTGTCTGTGGGATTGTTTTTTGGAGTGTTCTGTATTTTATTTTTATCAATTCCACTGGTATTAAAAAATAAGATTAAAAACAATGTATGTCTCTGTGTGGGTATGTGCATTGGATTCCCTGGAGCTGGAGTTACAGGCAGGTGTGAGCTGAACCTATGGGTACTGGGAACTGAACTCAGGTCCTCTGTAAGAGCAATACTCAACTGCTGAGCTGTTTCTCAGGGCCCCTCCATCTTTTGATACCACTAATGCCTCGTTTTATGTTTATAACGTTCTCTCCTACAACTCCAGGTGAACCTAGGCTGTTTCCCTTCTAACCTGCTGGGGTCCCCCTCATACACATAGATGGGCTCTTTTTCTCCCCTTTGAATACAAATACTCTGTGCTTGCCTGAAGCGCACACTTACCTCTCAAGCCAGAGTCAGAGCCCCAGGAGGACAGAGGAGAGAGGCCCACATATCACCCTCTACACAGAGCCTTGTCATCAGCCATATTGCATGTGGAGCAGACCAGAAGCCAGACGCTCTGAGCCTCTGAAGCCAAAACAAGTCACTTTATCTATGTGGTTGTTCTGGCTGTTTTCCCTTTGGATAAGAAAAATGGAAAATAATAATAATAGGAAAAAATAACAGGAATAATAGGAGAAAAGAGAGTGAGCATCAAAGTTTCAGCAACACAGACTTTCGGAACCCCAAACTCAACAGAGTAGAGACTCTTGGGGTCCTGCAGAAGAAGAGATGGGAAATAAGTGGAGATTCTAACAGCTGGACAATTTAACTTCCCAGTGTGATACCTTTGCTTGGTGATAGTGTCCAAAAATATATCTGAGAGTGTCAAGCAGTAATGTTTCCTAGAAAGTATAGAATTTCAGAAGTGTGTTCTACTTAGAATCATTTTCTCTGTATGTTCCTCTCTCTCTTCACTGGGTGGAATGGGGACACCAGGCTCCTTTGATTTGCCTGGGATCTGTGTCAGCATTTTGATCCATTCATGCCAGGCCTGCTGGGGCTCATAAAGAACTTAATAAGGCGTGACTGTGCTTCGGTGGTAAACCCTGCTCTTTAATGGAGCTGAGTGGGTCATCTTAGTTAAAGCCAGGGTTTTACCACAGACTTTATTAGGCAAGTGCTATACACACAGCTTCTTCCCAGTGGAATGCAAAGCTGCCCATGGACGTGAGATGCCCTTGTTCCTGATTGTGGCTGGTTTCTTTCAAAGCCCCTGCATCGGAGGGGCTACTAGAGACAGGTCCCCTCCCCATCACCGCAGCAGCCATTGGTAGGGCAGAGCTTGAATCTCTAGGAGGAGGGTCTACGGTGTGTATGAGAGAGAGAGAGAGACTTTATATACCTGAAAGAAAGGCTGAGAGAGGGAGCAGGATGGTGGCAGAGATGATCCCAGAAGATCTAGAACAAAGGCAAAGGTTCCATTTTTTTAGTATTTGCTCTTAGATGAACAGCAACTTTCAAGTTTTAACTTCTCTTCTATTGACATCAGTTGCAGACTTGGACTGGAGAAATAGTTCTGTGGGTAAAGACTTGATGTGTGAACAAGAAGACCCAAGGCTAGATCTCCAGAACACATAGAAAGCCAGATTTAATCATGGTAGTGTGCACCCCAAATCCCAGCACTCCTGTGATGAGATGGGAAGAGAAGATGGCGAACCCGTAGGAGCTTAAAGGACAGCTGGTCTCACGTATGCCACGGTCGACAAAAGGAGATATTCCCTCAAAAGAGGTGGAAGTTCAGGATGGTTGTCTTCCATATGCACACTATGGCATTCTCTCCCTCTCTCTCTCTCTGTACATCATGGCATTCTCTCTGTGTCTCTCTGTGTCTCTCCCTGCACATTGTGACATACTCTCTCCCCCTCTCTCTCTGTACACTGTGACATTCTCTCCCTCCCCCCTCTGCACATTGTGACATACTCTCTCTTTCCCCCTCTCTCTCTGCACATTGTGACATACTCTCTCTCTTCCCCTCTCTCTGTACACTGTGACATTCTCTCCCCCTCTCCCTCTCTTTCTGTACACGATGGCATTCTCTCTCTGTCTCTCTCTGTCTTTCTGTCTCTCTCTGTCTCTCTCTCTCTCTTCTCCCTCCCTCCCCCCCCTGCCTATGTACACTGTGACATTCTCTCTCCCCCCCCTCTCTGTACACTGTGACATACTCTCCCCCCTGCCCCTCACACACACACACCACAAGATTTCTAAAAGCCATTCATATCTTGGAGTAGCTGTTGTATATATACTTATAAGTGCTTGGCTACAGATCAAGAAAAGAGCAGGTTGAACAAATTGGGATATTCTATTTGCTAAAAAGCAGTCCAGATGTGAGCAGCCTAACGTTGCTGGATAGTCTACATGATGGAGATTTAGATGTT
This sequence comes from Onychomys torridus, assembly GCF_903995425.1. Lineage (NCBI taxonomy): Eukaryota > Metazoa > Chordata > Mammalia > Rodentia > Cricetidae > Onychomys > Onychomys torridus. Next base: position 10,807,428 of record NC_050449.1, on the reverse strand, counting down.
GTCTGTATTTTTGGGCCAACTATCCTTAACATGAAGCTTCCTTCTTCTGGGATATTCATGCTGCATCAGCCTTTAGAAGACTATCATGGAGACCTCACCTAACCATCTGGGAATGCAGCTCCATGGTAGGGTGCTTGTCTGGTACACATGAGGCCCCAAGTTCAATAATCCCCAGTACATGGCATACATGAGGTCATCTAGCCAATTCTGCTACACTCCCTGGATATTCAAAGGAAACTGGAAAATAAGGTCATTTAGTATGTGCTTTCTAAGATGGATTTCAATTCTGCTATGATGCAAAAAGGGGAAGCATGGGCACTAAGAGGATCTGGAAGCCTCTGTCTCCTTTATTTCCCAGCAGTCAGAGGCATCTTCTTGGTCCCCTCTCCCTCTTCCTGCCTCCAGGGCAGGGCCCCTGAGATCTGGAGAACACACAGTGTGACAGCTAAGGGTCTAAGACTCCTTCTTGCACATGTCACACAGACCCACATGGTCCTTGTCACTCAACCCCACATGGTCCTTGTCACTCAACCACATGGTCCTTGTCACACAGACCCACATGGTCCTTGTCAAGGGGACTAGTAAGTATAGGTAGAATTCCCCCAGTGTTACTTAATTTTGCTCTTCAGAAAAATGGGCACAACAATAATTGGAGATGTGTTGGTTCCCCATGCCTGTGACCAAATGGCTACCAACTAGGTGGATTCAAACAGCAGCGATTTACTCTCTCCTAGTTCTGGAGGCCACAAGTCCAAAATAAAAGCCACCCTCCTCATAGGATCTAAGGGAGAGAGCATTCCTGTCTCTTGGAGTTTTTTGAAGGAATCTTGTGTTCCTTAACATGTGACCACATCTTTCCAATCTAGATCTCCATCTTCACAAGGAGTGGTCTTTTATCCTAAGGACTTCTAGAGACCAGGAAAGAGAAAACTCAAGTGGCTATGTGCCCCTTTTAATCTAAGAAAGCTCTGCTAGAGTGGACAAAGTTCATACTGGATGAGCTCTGTTCTCCCAGACATTTTTGTAAACAAAGCTTTGGGGATTTTCTTTTGTTTAAACACAAGTTCTGTGTACTCTGAGGTGCTTCTGTGAAAATCAAGGGAGACAAAGTAGGACCCATGCTTTAGGTGACACTACAGGAATCATCATAAAAGAATTATATAGGAGCACATAACCCAGATGGCTTTTAGAAATTACCCATCTAATGAGGGAAGGCGTGGCTTCTGAGTTCTCGTGTGGAATCTGCTTCCACCCTTCTCGGCCAGTGTCGGTTGTCCTGATAAGGTCCTGTTTTTAATTTTGTCAGTAGCATCCTTTTCAGGCTCAGATGATGCCGTGCCCTTTTTGTGACTCTTAGAGCCTCACATCTGCTCTGGTCACATATCCTGCTAACATTAGTTTGTGACTCATCTTCACCACATCCACATGCCTCTGATTCTTAGGCGCTGCACAGCAGAATTGGCATCGATATAGAAAACACTGTGCTGCCATTTACCAGTGTGTAGACTTCCCAGCCAAATATAACTCTCTCAAATACAGGGACTGAGGGTGATATACTTGGCCTCCATTTATAGTTCCAAGGCTCAGTTGCTTCATGGTGAGTGATGGAAAAATAAACCCAAACTATGCAGGGGACGGACTTCTGGTGGGGTGCATATACCTTGTGAGCCAGGAACTCCTCAGATCTTAGCCTGGACACCTGCCTTAGCTCCGATAGATGGTCTCTGACTACTGCCAATCTTACTGGCTTTTGGAGGTCATCTCCATCACAGTATGGCCCCTTGGCCTTGGCAGTGTCAGCTGAAATCCCTACCTTGCCTTTCTGACAGTTGCTATTGGGGAGCTTCTGGGCCACAGTGCACTCAGATACCACGCTTAGTGTCACAGCTGCGTGCTCTGCTCAGCTCCCCAGTGAGCCTCTGCCCTTTTCTTGGGGAGGATTGCTATCAAGGACTCACAAGAAGGGGCTTCTGTCCTGTGACTTCATACACACCCTGTGAGTTCACAAATGTTTGCTGTGTAGATGCTCAAAGAACGCTTACTTCTAGTTCCTTGCTTTTCTTTCCTTTTTCCTCCCCACCATTTGGAATGTCTTTTTAAAAATACCATTTTAAAATTTATTCTTGTTTTTTGAAATGGTCTCATTTGTTTTTCACTTTTAATATTTTTCAATTAAAAAGCCATGTGATGGTGGTGCACACCTTTAATCCCAGCACTCAGGAGGCAGAGGCAGGCAGATCTTTGTGACAGGACAGTCTGGTCTACAGAGTGAGATCCAGGACAGCCAGCACTATATAGTGAGACCCTGTTTCAAAACAAACAAACAAACAAACAAACAAACAAACAAAAATAGTCACTACAGATTTTGTTTTATGCTAAGGACAACAGGGATGATTTCTAACTTTGGCTACACACCAGAATCATGTTTTCACCGTAGGCCAAGTTCCAGGGCCAGTGACAGCCTCCGCATTTCAAGGGCTTCCCATCACAGTCCCTCAAGTTCATGGAGGGCCATGTGCTCCAGGAACACCCTGGAACCTGGAAGTCTTGGTTGCTTTGATCTAGAGCTGTGACTCTTCACAGACGGCCCCTAGTAGCAGAGGAGCCCTGACCCAGAAAGTCTCCATACCACTTCTGTTCACGTTCTGTGTGCTGTGGGCCCAGTGTTCCGACTTAGCGCAGGACCAGGACCTTTGCACCCACAGACACATAGGCCATCTCTGCAAAGTTCCACCAAAAGGATAATTTGGTAAGACTGGGAAAAATATGGATGCCATGACTTTGCCAGGAAGTCTGATTCAGCTGTCCTGAACATGGAACAAATGTCCCTAGTTTTCCAATGCAGACAGTGCCTGGGTGACCTCAGAGAACAACTGCCATAGAGAGCCCAAGCCCTTCCCTGGCTGACTGTCAGCCATGCAGAGACAGGGCTGGACTGACATACATCTAAGAATATGCAAAGCAAGTCACCATGTCACTCAGTGGTGAACTATGTGGCTCGATATTCTGCCTAGGAAGTTGGCCACACTTCCCTCTGTTTGGTGTTCGGCTCCCTCTCTCATGCCTGCTCAGCTCTGACACACTCATGGGCTCTCCTGTGTGTGCCAGGAGACAGAGAAATGTGGAGGATCTGCCATCAAAGCCTGTTGGAGTGGCCAGGACTTTTGTGCAACCTACTTGTAGCTTTTACCTGGCAGTCTGAGCCCAGAGGCAAGGCAGCAAGGTTGTCACCACCCTACTGGGTGACACTTGTTAATAGGCAATTCTACCCACACTGGTGCTGCTTGGCAGTGTGTGGGTGACTCATTCATTCCTCTAAGAGTCTGCTCAATTAGGAGCTCTACTCACCTGCTGCTTAACAGGAACCCCCTGCCCCCACCAACACAGTAAATCAAAACAACCCCCCTCCCAAATTGTGCTTTGAGTGCACTGAGGAAATTCTGTTTTCATGTACACAAAGCAAAGCTGAAGTTCGGTCATAAGAATCTTTTGGTTTAAACTGTACCAAGCCAAGGGTGTAGCCATAAGCCTAGACCCTCTTTTATAAGTAAGGTGTTTTTACATTTTTTACAGTTTTCTTTTGACTGTGGAAGTGAGTACACATGTACAGAATAAATACCCCTACAACGTGATGGATAAGCGATCCCACTCCCTAGTCTTGCCTGCCAGTCACCCAGTGGTAGTACTCTTGTGATTTTTAGACACTTTTTTTTTTTGCAGGTACTGATGTGTATATTGTTTAAAAAAAAAAAAAACCCAAGTGAATGAGCTGTACTTCATATGTTGGTCTGAAATGTGTTGTTGTTGGTATTTTGGTGACAGTGTGGCACTGGCACCCCTCGCCCCAACACACAATGTGATATGGCTTTGTCATCCTGTTATTTACCAGGCACTAGCTGAGGAACATGTCTGGCTTCTAGACTTTCCATATCACAACTATTCTCTATGTTTTAAACAAGATTGCTGCTTCTGGGGGTCTGGCCCTGCGGCTCCTCTTCTCTGAGGGGGCTCTGCTTCCTCCAGGGTTGGTCCTGAACCCATTGCTTCTGCCTTCATCACTGTAGCTCTCCTGACTGGCTTAGCATCAAGGGTAGATAGGGTTGGACATCCTAGTGTCCAGGGAAGAACAGTGAGGTAGTGCCTGGGTAGGCGAGTGGTTTGGGGCTCAACCAGCTGACATCTGCAAAGGCATGCATGTGTTCAGCTCTCACTTGGAGAAGACTGACACCTGAGGAGAGGAAGCTGCCTGGTGTGGAAGCTCCCAACCTCCCTTCAACTGAACCAAAAGAAGCTCATCCTGAGGTCCACACACCAGTCCTTCATGAAGTGGGTTTTAGTGGCCACAACCCTTGGGGTCTCCCTGACCTGGCCCCTAATTTCATTATAAGCAACTAATCAAAGCCTTTTTCTCAGCCCTGAACAGTCCTCATCCCAGAGAATTTTTGGAACTTGGAATTCTCTCTTTTTTCAAAGTCATTTCCAAACATTATCCTTCTGTCCCATGGTACTCTAGCTCCCAAGTGATGTTCTAGACTCTTTAAGGTGAGACTTGGCAGCTCTGACCTTTCAGAGAACTCAGTTGAGAACCCACAAAGGTCCTGGTGTGTTTGACCTGAGCACACGGTCATATTAGATGGTTTAGCATGGGCTGGAACCTCTGTGTGTTAGAAAGAAGGAGAAATTATCATAATTTTAAATGAATTAATAAGTGTGTGTGTGTGTGTGTGTGTGTGTGTGTGTGTGTGTGTGTGTGTGGCAGTACTCACGTGAAGGTCAGAGGGTAGCTTGTGGGAATCAGCTCCATTTCCACGACCTGGGTTCAGGGATCCAGCCCCAGTCTTCAGGCTCTCCAGGACCTTTTCTTGCTAACCCGCTTACTGGCCCCAGTGCTTTAGCTTGCCTTGAATGGCTTGTTGTTTGAATGTACTCTGTTTAAATGGTTTTCTTTTTTATTTTGCTCCTGTTCATAACTGATAGAAAGATAGGTGACTGTAAGAGGTCAGCAGGCTTTGACAGGTAGACCCAGCAAGCTAAAGCCAATGACAATGTGTTGGATTTCTGAGATATGATGGCCACAAACTGTGCTCTGGAGCCAGGCATCATGGGATAATGTCTGTATCATTTGAATAACTGGGGCACTGAGTGAATGAGCATGGAAGGTTCTTCCCCAGACATACCATTCCAGGAAAACGACTCAAGTGTGTGCCAGATATTATGTCATCCATGTGTAGGCAAGCCACACTTAAAGATCCTGAAGCATAATGCTGTCTCAAGTCTGGCCTGAGCACAGGCAAAGTGCAATTCCACAGCAGACATCCGTGTGTCTCCCTAATTTTCTCATACGATGCAGCTCAGCCCTGCCTCCTTTTCCAAGCAGTCACTACCAGCTGCTCAGATATGAAGCAGAAGACAAAAATATGCTGGCCATTCTTAAACATCTGGAGGATATTTAAGCTCAAGCTGTTTTGCAAATATAGCTTGCAACACTCTCTCTCCTCTGACTTGCCAATTAGTGGCAAATTCATGGAGGTTTCACTAGTTAGTTTGTTTGTCTTAGGTCCCAAAGCAAGTACAACTCTTTCGGGGCATTTGCAGTAGAAAACTGGGCATTAGGAAATTAGTGTAAGTTAGGGACAGGAAAGCTATTTGTCTTTAATAAGCTTACCAGCCAAGGACAGGCAGAGCATGTTGTGGAAAATGCTGTTTCTGGTCTGGTGTCTGAACAGAGAGCACTGAATATAGAGAGAAATGAGAAAGGAAGAATTTGGGGCTGCAGAGACAGCTCAGTGGTTAAGAGCAGTTGTTCTCTTGCAGAGGACCCGGGTTGGATTCCCAGCACCAACATGGTGGTTCACAACCACTCATAGCTCCAGTTCTGGGTATCTGATGCCTTTGCTGACTTCTGCGGGCACCAAGCATGCACATGCTCTACATACACACATGCAGGCAAAATACTCTCCCATAAAATAAAACACAAAAATCTATTTTTTACAAAAGGAAAAATTTGAACTGACCTTGAAAGATGCTTGGAAAATTAGTTAGACATGGAAAAACAAAACAAACAAAAAGCAGTGTTGAGAGGGAGGATTTATTTGGAGTCACCATTTAAGGGCTGCTGTCCACCACTACAGGGAAGGAATGGAGGAGGGAGCTGTCTGTGACTTGTTACATCTTGCTGCACCAGGAAGCAAGCTGGGTCCCCAAATTCCAACTTCTGCCAGATAAGCCAAAAGATTCATCAGTCTCCAAATGGCACCACCAGCTGGGGATTGAGTGTTTGAACATGTGAGCCTGTGGGGAATTCACACTCAGACAGCTGTGTTGTGTGCCAAGAGCCGTGGAGGGGACGAGAACTTGGGGCAGAAAGGGAACCAGGCAGGGACAGAGCTGGGGGCCACAGGGGGACTTAAGTAGCCCAGACCCTCTGGGTCCTTGGCCTCACTCAGAGGTCTTTTCTTCTGTCTGCCTAAATGCTCTGCCTTCTAGGAGGTTCTTCTTCTGCTCGCCAGAGGTTGGGGTCCTGGCTACTGGACATGACTGTAGTGTCATCACCCTGAAACACCCCTAAGGTGGGCAAAGCTGCTATTTAGAATCAAGACTGCTGGGAGCTTGCAGCTAGCCAATGCTGTACTAATATTTAACAATCCCTTTAAAGAAACAGAAATGAAGCCAGGTGGTGGTGGCACATGTCTTTAATCCCAGCACTTGGGAGGCAGATCTCTGTGAGTTAGAGGCCAGCCTGGGCTACAGAGTGAGTTCCAGGAAAGGCACAGAACTACACAGAAAAACCCTGTCTGGATAAACCAAAAAGGAAAAAAAAAAAAAGAAAAAGAAAGAAAAGAAGCAAAAATGAAGTCCCAAATCACCTCTAGTTGTTGAATCTCAGTGAAGCTGATATCACCGGCATCAGACTTGGTGTTGCTCCAGCAACAAAGGGTGTCTCTGCTTGGATGGGCTGTGCATGGGCAGAGGGTAGGGGAGAGGGACTGAAGTAGATAGCGGTGAAGTAGAGGGAGATAGTAAATCAGCCCAGCTGGTTAGAACCAGACCTATGCCCGGCCAGGCAGGTGAATGCCACATCTGGGCCGTGGAGAGGAGGGAGCTCATCTGGGTCAGATGCTATAGAATAAAACTCCCAAATCAGGCCAGAGCATGAGCAGAGGCCTGAGCAGCTGCATGGATGTCCTGACTGAATACCTAGAGGTGGAGGCATAGGAAGGGGTTGGTCTGATGGGCAGAAAGCAGATGGGGAAAAAATGATGTGGTCAGGTACAGTGGTGAGAAGCCAGAGAGAGGAGTCTTTCCAAAACTGTCATTTTAAGATACATCTGGACAAATATCCCCACCTGAGAGCTCCAGAGACACTTATAACAGATGTTGTCCCTACTAGCTTTCTCCCAGAGCCCTTCAGTTCCCCTCTCACTGAACTTCCTGGCCATATAAATCTGCTTTTGTTTCCCTAAACTGACCTCTGACACCTGACCTTGACCCCTGGCTTAAGCGACCTTTTCCACTTGGCATGGCCATCATTGCCTCCTTTCTGCCTTGTCTTCTGTTCAAGCATTAGCACGCCTGTCTCTTCCTGTCCATCGATGCCCTCATCCAGGGACCTGGCTCGTTTTGGTATCCTAAGCACCCAGGCCAGCACCTTGTATGCACTATGTCCTCAGTTTGTTCTTGGAAGTGGACAGAATGGCCTTCAAGGTCATCCAGGACTGACATAGAGATGCATGTGCATCGTGCTGGGAGGTTCTTGGAGCAGCATGCAGGCCGATATGGGAAAAGACAGAGGCTTCCAATGGTCCTCATACAAAGTGACCTTGTCTCTTCAGGAGCTTATCCTACTATGTGGACACAATTATATATGGCTATGGACTTTATCTTGGCTTAAGGAATCTGTCTCAATCTCAGGAGAAGCATGGTCTGCCGTTGAATGGAAGAGGAATGTGGGGAATTCTGGCTAAGGGGCATATAGATTTTATAGCAAGGATTAAAGAACTAGAGAGAGAACAGAGAACATTCAGGTGAACTCTTCTGGGGACAGTTACCTGGTACCAAAAACTCTACCAGGATGGCTAGCCTGTGGCCAGTATATATATATATATGTGTGCTATAAATGTGTCCTAACACAAAAACATAAACTCACTTAAAACATTTTCAATAGTTTGCTAACTTGATTGCACTATTCTTAAGTGTGAATTTTGTAGGTGGGAAGGCCATATTCATCAAGGTGATCCTTCACAGATTCCCAGATTCTCTCAGACTAGGCCAACTGGCCACTCTGTCTGTCCCTGGACGCTGTGGTTAGGGTGGTCCTGGACTGGGTCACAAGTCCCATCAGATGATGTGTAGGGGAGTGTGATGTGCTCACAGGGGAGGCTGTGTCATGGGGGCCCATCTAAAACATACAGGGCAAGAACAGCGGATATGTGTTCTCAGACCAGAGAACGGGGTTACGCAGGCAGACCTCCAGACCAGCCTTTCCTTCTTCTTGGTCTCCATGACTCTTCTTTCCTAAAGCTCCTGAAAGTAAGTTCAGGGGGAACTTATTTTAGACATCACTTTGTGTAGAAAACCTCTCCTAACCTCTTCCACCCGGTACACAACCTCTGTTCTCACAAGTCTCCCTCCCCAAATGGAGCTCCTGCAAGGGCTGTCTCCCCCCTGAATCCTGAGTACTGGGGCCAAGGCGTGTCACAAGTGGTGTGTGTTGGATGAGTACTGGAATGAATGCACGAACATTTCAGGACTGTCCCAGGCTGGCCTTGACCTCTTGCACCCACAAAACATCTACACTTAGAAACTCTAGAATTTGGGACAAAGCCTGCTGTTTGGGGGGCAGTGCTGCTGGGGCCCGAGTTCCAGGCCACTCATATAGACTGAGTGTGGAGTAACTTCACCTTCCCTGGAGAAGCTGCCATGGCCATGCCACAGTGTGTGACTACCTCTCACTGGCCGCTTGAAACTCTCTCTTCTCATTGCTTGCTCTGTCCACAGCCTATGGGGACCTTCTCACGTCTTCTTTCCTCATAAGCATGCTCCTTCTTTGAAGTATCCATACTTCTAGAAAAGTTTTGCCTGAGCTCTCAGACTTCATCAGAGACGTTTCGTTGTTCATTGCTGGCAGTTAATGGAGATACTCACAAGTGATTAAAATGTAGAGTAACTGTTTGTGGAGTGCTCAGCCAAAAATAGGATATCGATATCATCCCTACACACACACACACACACACACACACAGACACACACACACACACAGAGACACAGACATACACAGACACACAGAGACACAGAGACACAGACACACACTGAGACACAGACACACAGACACACAGAGACACAGACACACACAGAGACACAGACACACACACAGAGACACAGAGACACAGACACACAGACACACACACACACACACACACACATGCACGCACGCACGCACGCGCACACAGCTCAGGAAACATCACGGGGGAGGGCATGAGAAGACTGTGAGCCACAGATCGGGAATTCCAGTATTGAACTATCTCAGCCTCTGTGGTCACCTGTCTAAGACTCGCACAAGATCAGGCCAGTTAACATTCCTGCATGAAGCAGGAAAGGCTTATGAGCCCTCCCCTGAATGGAAGCTCCAGTGACAGTGAATGAGAAGGAGAGAGAAACATGTTTTCTTTAAGGGTTGTGGCCTTAGGTAGTCAGCCATGCTCCAGGGGATGGTCCCAGACCCAGGGGTATACGGGCAGCATAAAATGGATCTGGTCAGCTATAACATTTTTTAAAAGAGGACATGAATTTGGCAAGTGGAATGGGGGAGGTAGGGCTGGATCTGGGAGGAGTTAGAAGGAGTGGGGGTTAATATGATCCAAATACATTGAATGCACACATGAAATTCTCAAAGAATTAATGAAAACATCATATTAAAAAGGAAAAGGTGTGCCTGTGTTTATCAACCACTCAGTTAATACTGGCTTCCCACTGCTTCATCTAGTACTTCATTTCCCTGTTAGAATCCCTTCTCACCCACAAAGCACTGGGCACACATCTAGGGCACAGTATGTGAGAGCTGAGTGAAAACTGGAGGGAGGGGCTGGGGAAATGGCTCATCAGTAAGTTCTTACCGCATGGGTGGGCTGTGCTGGGAGCTGGAGGCTGGCAGATCACTGTGGCTCACTGTCTACCAGCCTGTTTGAATCACCAAGGTTTAGATAACAGCAAGAGACCCTGTGGATAGTGACTGAGGAAGATCCCTGAGGCTTGACCTAGGCCTCCATACAAATGTTCACATATGTATACATGGGCCAGCACAGGCATGTACACCTGAGCACACTACACAGACACACACAATTAACAAGCAAATAAATAAAAACTGGAGGAGATCCTGTGGCCTGGAAGGGGTGAGTGGACAGTGCGACTTCAGAAGGCTTTGCTCTGTTTTCAGTTTGGCTGTGGGTACTGTTTATGTCTTTTGACTTGTCAATCAACCGAACCTCATTTCCACACTGGCAAAGTAAACGTAATCTTGCTGAGTCTACAGAGGTCAGTGATTATGTGAACACCACATTGATGAGCTTTGAAGGACAAACTGTGCAGGGTCTCCTTGAACTGCAACTTAAACGTTCTCCTTCTCACTTCCAGACTTGCAACCCTATTTCTCGAACGAGGGCCCAACAGGATAGGCGGCATCTACAAGAAGGCAGTTTATAGACACTTCACAGATGGCAGCTACTCCACGGAGATCCCCAAGCCCCCCTGGCTGGGGTTCCTGGGTCCCATCCTGAGGGCAGAAGTGGGTGATGTGATTGTTATCCACCTGAAGAACTTCGCCTCCAGACCTTACTCTTTGCATCCTCATGGTGTTTTCTACAACAAGGATTCAGAAGGTGATTCTCCCTTTGAAGTGTGGTCCTGACTAGTCTTGTTAAATAAAAACCTGGAGTCAGATATTAGGGTGAAAGCTGAAAGATCAGAGAAGCAGAGCAGCAGCCACTTCTTACCTCTATGAAATCTCAGACCAATTGAGGCTGAGATTCTGTCTCCACCTGCCTTATATTCCTGTCTCCACCTCCCAAGTGCTGGGATTAAAGGTATATGTTACCACTGCCCAGCTCCGTTTCTCTTTTAGACTGATTCAATCTCATGTAGCCCAGGGTAGCCTTGAACTCCTGATCTTTCTGCTTCCTCCTCCCAGGTGCTGGCATTAAAGGTGTATGCCACCACTGCCTGGCTTCTGTGTTTAATTAGTGGGTAGCTCCACTCCCTGATTTTCAGGCAAGCTTTATTTTCAGAACACAAAATATACAACATTTTCCCCTTTTTGTCTAAATAAAAAGCAAAGGTTTTAACTAACAGAGAAAAACTACATACAATAAGTACAATAACTATCAACAAATGTATAAGGCAATAATTACATTAACAATGCCTAGTTCATTAGCATTTGACAAATTTAAAGAAAATACTCCATAATCTACTCTATCATGGTGAGTCCAAAGTGTTGTACCTAATTTACTTTCTATCCTGATTTGTATTACCAACCCAAAACTATCTTTTTATGTCTCTCAACCATATATACTTTACATCTCTTTAGTGAGTTTCTTTTCTGAGTCTGGTAACAAGAAAAACTATAACTATAACTATCTAGTCTTCAGCTTCATCATGGACCTAAGACTGATATAATATTACCTGAATAAACAGGAAGTGTAGCACAAACAACTTCCAAAACTAAGAAATGACAGAAACAGCTGGCTGCCTGGACTGTCACCCAAGGTTCCTCTGAAACACTCTGGCTTACAGGCCTAGAATATCTGACAGACTTATCTGTGAGCCAAGATTTTTGAAGGACTGTCCTACTTTGTCTTGGCAAAGTTTGGCAGTCACTTTCTTTTGAGTCCTGCTTGTCCATTTGGACAGCATACTGTCAGTAGTTGAGGCAAGGGCACTTTCTTGCCCAGTGACTAACTTTCACCACAAGGAAAGTAAACTCTATATAGAGTTTCTTCAATGCCCATCATCTTCTCTGAAGTAGATTGGTATTGCCTGGAGCAAACATGTCTCATTGTCATAAAAATACTTATGTTATTAAAACATCTTAAATGCCATATTCTGTAGATCTCTGAAGTGTCTGAAGACTACTTGTCTATCTAAAATACATCTCTGTTTGACCTTGAAAACATACCTAACATGACTGCAAGTTTGATTGTTACAACTAACCTGAATTTCTTTATTATTCTAAATAGTTTGTAATAATAACTTTGAAGGACTAAAAATTTACATTATATTGTTAAATGAGCTGTGTAGGCACAATACCTTTAACAGGAGTAGAAATGCATGCACCATACATTCTAAAAACAATAACCTAAATTTGTGTCAATATATAAAAATCCATATCAATGTAAAATATTTAAAGCTAGTAGTTGCTTTTTTGGTTTAAAATTAGATTCAATAATCTACCTTTTATCCTATCATTTCTATAACACATATACAGTGTAACAAGAATAACCTCAAATTTGTATCAATATACAAAAAATCTAAGCCAATGTATACTGTCTAAAACTAGTAGTTACTTTTTAAAAGTAGATTAAATAATCTACCTTTTTATCTTATTTCTATATTCCCCTCTTTTTCTTTTTAGAATGAGATCCTTGAATCTAATCTCCTCTGTTCAACTTTTTTCCTGATCATTACCAATAACAACTTGTAACCAACCATCTTAAACAATGACAAATATCCATAACTACTGAATGACCAAAAACCACCCACTCCAGCTCCTGGGAATATGGATATCATGTTCTTAAAATTACTTTCTGCTGTCTCGGGGTGATGGCATCTTTAGGGGACCCTGAAAAAATTGGGATAATAATTGTGAAGTTCTGGGAGAGCTGGCTGTGTCATTTATTGTCTAGTCTCCTTGTAATGGGAAAGTGCAGGGCTTTGTCCTGGCTAGAGTAGTCTGTGAGGCTGGATCATCTCAGCCGGCCATCTTGAAATTGTCCTGAGCAGGTTGTAGTCCACAGCCAGTCTTTAGGTGGTGGTTGTCAGTTTAGCGGTGTTACCATAGTCCAGGTGGAATTATTGCTGTGGAGCCTCATCATCTTTTTGGAGACTTCAGAGATCACAGTAGGCCAGATTTTCCCTTTACTAGGTAATTTTTTCCAGGTAGTTTTCCCTTCTTCTTTGGGTGCTTATTTGTCCAAACTATTTAAATTCCTCAAGATGGTTGTTTTTATTTTCCTGGAAAGACAAAAACAAAACCCCGCCCCAACACTAACTTTGGAGAGGTTCCCTTTTGGAAGTTATATCTTATCAAATGAAAAGAATTTGTTAGTTTTATAAATTAATTTGGAGTGAATGGTCACACTTGTTAATAAACTGTCGTCTCTCCTAATCAAGAGGTCTCTTTTGTTCAAATCTAACCTTTATAATATTTGCTTTATGGTTTCTCCTGAAATTTTTGTTTTATCTTCTAAAGCTGTTCTATCATCTAGAACAGTATGATTTTTTACAATAGGCATTAGGTCCTCCTTGGAAGGAGTTTTCCCCATGGTGAATGACTGGACCAAATTTGACACAGGGGCCTTTGAGAGGCTTCCCAAGGCATTCCCAATGGCAAAGGGTTACCCTGTCTGTCCCTTGTTGATCTGCATTCATTGGTCCAATGTCTGCCTTTGCCACATACTCCAGAAGAGGGGAGCTTTCTGTTTGGATTATTCTTAGAAAAAACATTGTTTCTAGGAATGCCCTGTACAATCCCTTTTTAGGTGACCTTGCTTGTCACAATTGAAACATCTAACATTTTGATTTTTCTCCAAGCCTTTGGAAATCACCTCTCCATCCAAGCATCACCATGGTTATGCAATTCAATGTTGACTGTATCTCAGATCCATTCCTCTATGGGTGCTGATCTTGCCTTTAAAGGCCTAATTACCCTTTTGCATTGTGAATTAGCTTTTTCAAAAGCCAAACATTCAGTTATTATTCGTCTAGCTTCTGAATTTGGTATCATTCTATATACAGTTGAAGTTAATCTTTGTAAAAAATCAGGGAAGGTTTCTTTTGTATAATTTTAGTAAATGACTCAGTTCTCTTTCTGACTTCTTCCATGCTGTCCCAAGCATTCAAAGCTGCTGCACGGCATAGAGCCGGGGTGTGGACATCACATAGAGACTGTTTGTACATCAGCATCCTTCTCTGTCACTGGGGCCTTGCTTCTATTTCGCCAGCCAAGAACTCCAATTGAGACCACACAGGATGTAAGAGCATGCTGATCTAATGATCACTGTCTCCCTCAGCTCTCTCCTGCTTCCTTTCTGTTTCTCTTCTTTATTCCCTCTGTCTTGAGTTTCCTTCCCCTCACTTTTTTTTTTAAAGATTTATCTTATTTATTATGTATACAACATTCTGCCTCCATGTAACCTTGCACGCCAGAAGTGGGCACCAGATCTCATTATAGATGGTTGTGAGCCACCATGTGGGTGCCAGGAATTGAACTCAGGACCTCTGGAAGAACAGTCAGTGCTCTTAAACTCTGAGCCATCTCTCCAGCCCCCTCCCTAACTTTTTTTTGAGGCAGAGTCTCATAAGGCTAGGGCTGGTCCTGCTGCCTTCACTCCCAAGTGCTGGGGTTCCAAGTGGGCAACATCACACCTGGTTTATGTGGTGCTGAGGACTGAACACCAGGATTCACACCTGTCAGAGGAACAACTGAGCTACTTTTCCAGCCTCCTTTCTCCTTTATTATTGACCTCACACAGGGTTCTGAACCAACCACACCCCCTGAAGCTGACCAGCTTTCCTCCATGCCCTTTAGTAGTGTCTGGGAAAGCAGGTAGCCTTTCCTGTCTGCAGTCACAGTGTGGGCTGTGGCGTGGCTGTCTCAGCTGCTGCCTCTGAGGTTTCCTTTGTGCAGCATTCCTGTCTTTCTTGACCCTCAAGAGTTTCTTAAGTCCTCATTAATTTAAAAAAATGAAGCAGTGTTGTGCTAGACTTTTGAGGTACAAAGATTTTCCAGAGGTTTTATATCTATATCTATATCGAATCGATATAGATATAGATAGTGTGTGTGTGTGTGTGTGTGTGTGTGTGTGTGTGTGTGTGTGTGTGTAACGGTGTTAGTTTTTCATCATGGTAACAAATACTTAAATGAACCAGCTCCTATAGAGAAAGAAAAGATTTATTTTATTTCAGCTTTCAGTTGGGGAGGTTGTCGTGATTGACTGGCCCCGAAGCTGTTGGGCCCATGGGGAGGATGCAAATCTCCATATGGGCACGTGGCCTAGTAAAACCACTCCTCCATGGGCAAGAGGGGGAAAGACAGAAGATAGAATTGAGTCCACTGTCCCCTCCAGTGACCTGTGACTGTTCCTTCATAGTCCAGTGACCTCAAAACCTTCCATTAGACTCTACCTCAGTTCCACCAAAAAAAGTCACCTTCCCTGAGGAGAACAAGCCTTTGGGGGCATTTAAGGTCCACCATGAAATGGTCACCCACTTTCAGGTACCTCAGTTAAGCCAGTTAAGATAGTTTCTCATAGGCATGTCCACAGGCTTGTCTCCCTAAATTCTATCAAGTTGACAATGAACACTGGCCATACTATCTACCATACCACATGGCCAGGCAGGTAGCTCAGGTGACAGAGTACTTGCCTAGCATGCATAAAGCACTCTCTGATTTCTAGCACCTCATAAAGGTGATGTACACCTATAATCCTAGCACCTTGAAGGCAGAGGTAGGAGGACCAGGAGTTCAAGGCTAGCCTTAGATAAATGGTGAATTTGGGACTAGCCTGGGCTACATGTTCTCTCTCTCTCTCTCTCTCTCTTTCTCTCTCTGTTGGTTTTTTGAGGCAAGGTTTCTTTGTGTAATCCTGGCTGTCCTGGAACTAGGTCTGTAGACAAGGCTGGCCTCAAACTCAGAGATCCATCTGCCTCTACCTCCTGAGTGCTGAGATTAAAGGTGTGTGCCAACACTGCCCAGCTATAATCTCTTGATTATTGAGCATTTATAGTAAAATTCTCCTTTGGAACAAAGCTCACACAGTGAATCAAAGAACTGTGATTCATACCCGTATGTGTTACATAATAAAAGCAAGAACAGGGATCTCAGTTGAAGCTTCAAGACAAGGCCCACACCTATCAGTTCTCTTCACCTCTGCTCCCATGTCTGTCCATATGCAGACCCTGTCTTACTTACAAGGCTTTGGATAATGACACCACAAGGCAATGGCATGGACTCATTCTTTATTCAAAAGATATGTGTTGAGCAGCCTCATAGTAGGCACTGGTATAGATCCTGTGGGTACAATCACAAGTGAAAATAAACCCTCATCTATGGCTCTTATAGTCTAACATGAAAGCTGTAAGTAAATCAAATGGTTACATTCTGTATGTGCCGTTTATACATATATTTTAAAATGAGCAATGTTAGGACTAAACAATAGGCAATGTATATGTCAGGCACAGTGATAGGCTCTTTTAGATGTTTTGTCAATAAGACTCCATGAATTTATGTGGTAGGTACTTACTTTTCATTATTTTATAGTCTGAAATTCTTTTAAAAAAGGAGATTCTGGTTCATCTAGCAAAGATATGATAGAGAGGGCTTGATTCTAGGCTGTCTAATTCCCATGGCTTTGCTGCCCTCTCTCTGAATGCTTTGAGAACTGGTCTAGTTCCAGGGATTCAGGGCTTGAGCCAGCTGGTGCTGACTGTGGAGATGCGCGAAGAACACTCTGGACTTCCATCTCTGCACTTGAGAAAGGATGGCTAAGTAGGGGCAGTAGCTAGCATTGGAATCGAGATGGAAAAGATAGCGCTCACCACAGAGACAAAGATTCAGAAAACCAACTAGATGCTGCAGAAGCACACGTGACAGAGGGTGACAGTTTGGGTGAGTGCTGGGATGGTGGGGGCGGCAGAGGGCTCTGTGTGCTTCAGGGAAGAGGAGGGCTTTGCTCCAGACCTGAGGCTGAATGCTGGTGGTGCCTTCCCAGGCTGAAGAGCAGGCATAGCTGCTGACTAAAGCACCTAGGGAAAGGCTCTGTTTGAGAAAATTTACATCAGAAATGTCACATAGGAGGTGTCAGTACAAAGTGCAGGTATCTTAAAGCAGAGGCGACTGGTGGATGGCAGGGAGAGGAACTGTCATGCCCAGTGGGTCGGCCGCAGCGGTGCAGGGCTTAGGAAAGTGAAGGCTCTCTGATGAAAGGCAGGTGGAGGTGAAAGAGCTATAACTGACTGAAGAGAAAGATCAGGAAGATGATGAGTCTGCCAGAAGCGTCGAAGTGGTTTAACTTTGAATAAAAACAGCCTTGTCAAAATACCCTTACCTCCTATCGAAAGATGATGCAAAACTCATCTTAAAAAGAAAGGATGTTTTTGCACCTATTCTTGAGAACACTGAAAAATGTAATGTATTATGTTGCTGAATAATGCCCATATGACCACCTCTTACATGATTTTTTCCCTCAGAGCCTCTCACTAGCAATTGGTAAGTTTCCTTTTACAGAAAAAGAAATAATATAACTTATTTATATTCTCTAATATACACCAAGTCTATATCTAATAGTATAGCCCAAATACAACCTTTTTCCTGACAGGATCTAACTAATCCAGAATTTCTTCCTTTCTTCTTTAAAGGAAAATTTCTCTGGTTCTACCAACAGATATTTAGGTATTTCTAGCTTTTTTATTTTTTTAAAAATCTTTAAGTATTATGTGTCATATAATTAATTTTAACACTAAAATTTATTGAAAGTTGATATTGAAAAGAAATTTAGTTGAATTAATAAGTATAAAAGAGGTCCACAGACTCTTCTCAATAATCTTGGTAGAAAGTCAGACATAAATTCACTCACATATGACTCACTCATTTGGGAAAAGTGCTTATGAAATAGTACTTTAGTACATACTAGATCAGGTTATGCTGAAGAACAAATGTCTGGATGAAGATGTAGCTTAGTGGTAGAGCACTTGCTTGGCGTGCTCCAGGTACTGAGTTCCATCCTCAGGACCACTCTACTTGGCATATGGTATAACTATTGTTTTCTTCTGACATCCTTCTCCAAACATCAAATTACAATTTTATGATAAAATATGTTAAGAAAATAACATTAGATTTGGACCCTATCTCTTCTTAGGCTTGCTGTCTTATCTGAATTTGACTTGTAATATGAATCTCATTCATAAGTATGAGGTCTGTATCCAATTCATGTTGGTGAATGAGCAAATGGGTGAGTGAGTGATGGGGATAGACCAGGAGCATGTCCATGTCCATCCCACCCTCTGTCCCTAACAGGCCTCCCTGCTTTTCAGTAATAGGGAAAGTCCTCCTGGTCCTTCAGGTCCCTTGAGTCCCATCTCCATTATGAAGCAGATCCATTATCATCTGATGATGATAACATGCTCAGATTGGTCACTTGCTTTCTGCAGGCATCACCACACTGTTTCATGCAGTAGACTTTCCTTAACCGAAAAATTCCATGCAGGAATCTTAGCTTTAAAATGTAGCTCAGAGCAGCTCTACACACCTTACTCCTGTGCTGTTGACATTCCTAGGTCTCTGCTTGTATATTCTGATCCAAAATTACATTCTTCACATACTTTGCTTTATTCTTCAGCTGTCCATGTGTCCATAATACAAACCCCAGACTGTCTTACAAGATGGTAATGTCTTTGGAAGCCAGGAGAAATCCTAACCCCCCTTTCTCATCTCTCGTGACACCCACATGGGGGATGAATTTGTAATAAGTCCCCAAGTGGTGCTCATTATTTTCTTCACTGCTTGTCTGTCTTTTCTCAAGACAATGGCCAAGCGAGGGGAACCAAACTCCTTTGGACTGGTACAGCAGGGCCATCAGCATCTTTATTAGGAGGACTGTGCTTCTGGGAGAAGCCATCTATTATGTATTTCCTCACTGAGTCCTGCTGACTGTGCAGAGGTAGATCTCAGTATCCTGGCTTTGCTGGTGAAAACCAGGGCACAAAGAACTCAGCAGGCTTCCCCTCACATTCCACAGCAGATACACTTAAACCCGTTCACATTTGGTTTGAAAGTTCTGCCCTCTCTGTTGTAGCATGAAATCTCTGGGTTTTAACAGCATCTTTTCTTTTGTGTGAAAGGAGCCTTGTACCCAGATGGGACATCTGGAAAGAACAAGGATGATGACATGGTGCCCCCTGGCCAAAACTACACCTATGTCTGGCCGGTGCAAGAAGAATATGCACCTGCCCCAGCAGATGCCAACTGCCTGACCTGGGTGTACCACTCACACATTGATGCCCCTAAGGATATCTGTTCTGGGCTGATTGGACCCCTACTGGTGTGTAAGGAAGGTAGGCAGTCTCTCCACCCCCAAAGCTTCTGTGCATGAATGGGGAGGGTGTTGAAAGTGTGCATAAGATTCAGGTCTTGCTTCGTTACTTTCCTTGTTTCAAATAAGATGTGAGTCTTCCACTAATCTTCTTGTAAGCAACATGGAAAGTCATGCTGACACTATAGCAGAGCAGACAATTCAGACACTCTTCACAAATCATGGCAGAGTTCTGAAATCCATGTTTCATATTGTTTAATAAAAATAAAATTCCATAAGACCACATGGAGGAGAGTAGACAATGGAGTCGACTACCCAGCGATGCCTTCGGTTTGCTCTTGTTGATTCCATGTGTCTGCGCTGTCTATAGTTGCTCCTCGGGGAATGGCCAGGCGTCCAAGTCCTCATTGCTCAAGACTTCTGCCTCGTGACTTTTCTACAGTTCTGGAATTTGCAACAGAGCTGGCTCCTGCTTGTATGTTGTAGATGTGGGTTATTTTGACCTATCTCTATCAAGCCTACTGAACGCTGTTGGCAGGAGAGACTCCTCACTTGGGTTTAGTTTACCTCTAACTGCCTTTTCTTCACTCTCTTGGTATTCCTAAAAGGTGTACTGAACAGATACTCAGGGACAAGGATTGATGTAGATCGAGAATTTGTTATCATGTTCACTCTTGTGGATGAGAACCAAAGCTGGTACCTGGATGAAAACATCAGGCATTTCTGCACTGACCCAAATTCCGTTGACAAAAGTGATGCTGTTTTCCAGAGAAGCAATAAGATGCATGGTGAGTGTATGCCATGCTCTCAGAAGCACAACGGCGCTTTCTGCATGATTAGGTATTTCAGAGAAGCAAGACGTGGAAACCCTGGGCCTTATTCTGCAAGATGTGTAGATTCAGAAGACAGTGGTTTGAAAGTGACATAAGATAAAATACACCTTGAATCCCAATAATCTGAGACAGGGCAAGGCCATGTACACAAGCTACATTGAGTATAATGGACAAGACAATGGCACAGAAAACAGAAGGGAAACATTATCATCAGGAAGGGACTGGGCACTGAAGTAAGCCCAGAGGATGGATGGATTTAGACTGCCAGAAGGGAGAATAAAAATCTCACCATATAACAACTTTCTGCTTATCCAGCAACTACCTTCCAAGCCTTTGCCAAATTCTCAGAACCATGTTGTATATGGAGTTTAAAGGCATGCTTGTGAATTCATTGTCTCCTGGGCATTCTTTCAATCATCAAGATTTAGTGAGCATTCACTATACACCTTGTGTTCACTATGAACCTTGTGTTCGCTCAATCATAGAAATCATAAAAGAAAGAGAAGGAGCTGCAGCATGTGAAGCAGGCAGAGTCTGAGGTCAAGACCATCAATGACAGACTGAGGCCAGGGGGTAATCTGTACCAGAGAACTGCCTGAGAGAGCCTGAGCAAGAAAGCCCACAGTCATTGCATTTCCACTCGGCTGCCTTTGCTTTTAACACACAGGCCGGCAGGCCCATCAGTCAGCACACACACCATCTCTTGTCTAACATGTCCTCCATCTTCTCTCTGGTGATATTTCATCAATCTTGTATGTAGTGGTGCTTGGCAAGTGTTTTAAGAGGGAGGGGAAATGAAGGACAGGAAGCAAAGAAAACGAGGAAGAGGGGGTGGACAGGACCTGAGTGGAAATCATTGCTGGGACCAGTTTTATCTCTGTTCTTCAGAACATGGGGATGCGACCCCAAACACTGCAGAAAACCAGAAAGTTCAAGAATCAGCTACCCATGCAACTCCATGCCATTCAGGTCTTATTCTTTTGTAGTGAAATGCACCCCACAAAGAATAAACTGTGTAAGCAGAATTAACTTAGTCCCCAGGTGGAGCTCCAGGAATCCATTTGTCAAGAAAGAGGAGGGACTGTAGAATAAAAAGCAGTGAGTGTGTGCAGAAGTAGGAATTTGCACATGTTCAGTCCTAGCAAAGGAGACACACCATTTACAGAAGAAATAATTGGAGCTCACTGACTCTAGACTGACAGCTCGGGAACCTACATGGATGGGACCGAACTAGGCCTGCTGAATGTGGATGACAGCTATGTGACTCGATCTGTTTGTGGGGTCTCTGGCAGCAGGACCAGGACTTATCCCAGATGTATGAACTGGCTTTATGGAGCTCATTCCCTGTGGTGGGATACCTTGCTCAGCCTTGATACAATGGGGAGGGCCTAGGCTCTCCTTCAACTTGGTATGCCAGACTTTGTTGACTACCATGGGAGGCCTTACCCACTCTGAGGAGTGTGTGGGGGTAGAGTGGGAGGGAGGTGAGGAGGTGGGAAAAGGGGAGGGAGGGGGAACTGGGTTTAGTATGTAAAATGGAAAAAAAGTTAATAAATAAACATATTTAATAATAATAAAAAATAACTTGACAAGAAACTGATCTATAAAAGGCGTTAAATCAATACAAAGTTTATTGATCAATTAATGTAAATTCACTAGAATGACTTAGAATAAACAGGGCTGTTTGAGTCATTACCATATCAGGAACAATAGCTTTTTTTGTATGTATTTTGTATTTTTTGTATATGTATTTTGCCTGCATGTATGTCTGTGACTGGCACCTGAGGAGGCCAGAAGGAGGTACTGGATCCCCTGGAACTAAAGTGACACACAATTGTGGGTGTTGGGAATAACATCAGGTTTTCTATAAGAACAGCAAGTTCTCTTAAATGCTGAACCATTTCTCTAGCCCCCAAATACTACTTTAATTTATTCTTTGACATTTTCATAAACATATACAATGCATCTTGATCATATCTACCCTACTCTCTACTATAAGGACCTCTGTCCCAACCTCATATCTTCATTTTATATTTCGTTTATTTATTTTTAACCTTCTGAGTCCTATTAACACTGTCCATATGTGCCTCAGCATGCCATGGCCACTCACTGGGCCACCGGCAATCTATCAATGGCTATACTCCCAAAGAAAAGTGACTTTCTCTCCCTCAGCATCCATCAACTGTGAGTTACACCTCAGACACCTGAGTCTCTACCCTTACCTATGCTGGAACTTTTAACTGGCTTAATCTTGTATAAGTAACCACAGATGCTGAGATCATGAGCACAACAGCCATACCATGTCAAAATACCAGCACTTCACAGTTCCACTTCCCATTCTGTCACTCTTAAGTTCTTTCCAACCCCTCTGTCACAATGTTTCCTGAGCCTTTTCAGGGGAGGTTGATAAGATGTCCCGTTTAGGGGTGAGCACTCAGAGCCGCTTGTTCTCAGCACTTTGAGTGGTGAGACTCTTTCATATTGGAGATTGCTACAGGAAAACATTATAGCAATGTCCCACACTGATTGTCCAGCCTTGCTGGTGAGTATGTTGCCAAGGCTTCAGTCCTACTCGCATCTGCAGAGCAGTGTCTTCCACTGGTGTGTTTGTGTTTGCAGCCCTCAATGGATTCCTTTTCGGAAACTTCCCCGAGCCTGAGATGTGTGTTGGTGAATCTGTGTCCTGGCACCTGTTTGGGATGGGGAATGAGATAGACATCCATTCCATCTATTTTTATGGTAACACCTTCATCACCAGAGGGCACCGGGCAGATGTTGTCAATCTCTTCCCAGCCACCTTCCTCACAACAGAAATGATAGTGGAGAATCCAGGGAAATGGATGATAACCTGCCAAGTCAGTGACCATCTGCAAGGTAAGATGGATGGAGACTGTGTGGAAAGGCTTGTCATTGTGCTCTGAAGTAGATTCCCATATGCATTGCAACTACTTAACTATTCAGCATCTGCAGGACACAATGTGCATTTGTTTAGCATCCTCTACAGATGTTTATTAATGGTGTTCTTAAGAATAATCTGAAACCTTTAAGAAACTTAGGAGCTAGTGGTTAGACATTTACAAAGTACACAGAGTGTACAACATTAATTCTCCATGGGTGTGCTTGTAGAGCAGTCTATGGGGCTTCTGAGGAGTAAACTCCTAAGCTGAGCCTCTATGGGAGGGGAGGAAATGGATAGATGAAGGGAGGAAAGACCACACCCACTGAAAGTGCATATATTCTCTTCCAGTGACTGGAAATAGACACAGAAAAGCCCTTACAGAGATCAGGACTCATCCTCACTCAATCTTTCAGTTTCCTTCTGATCATTGTTAGTGCTGTGTCAGCTCAGTTCAGCTCTGAAATGCTTATGAACATTCTTTATATTGATACAAAAATCCATTGGCTTACACTGTTCTGTGCTCAGCGTAGGTAGATGTAAAAAGAAAAAGTTGGCTTATGTGGCTGCTCAATGTCTTGGTCTTGGTTCCTTGAAACAACCCAAAGTACCTCTTCACTTGACATAAGGTTTGTGACGAAGAGTGATGAGAGAGACTAGGAAGTCAGATTGACCCTGCAGGAAGGGATTTAAATGGCCAGGCTGAGAAGGTGACAAGGTATCTGCATGGAGGTGTGATATCCACATCTACAGGCACTCTGGTGCTGTGCTGTGGTCAGCATAGTGGCTTGGGATGGTCAATTTGCACATGCAGAACATATCCCGTGTGTGTGTGTGTGTGTGTGTGTGTGTGTGTGTGTGTGTGTGTGTGTGCATGCGTGGGGGGACTGTGGCCACTGCACCAGCCAAGTAGTAGTAGCAGAGTTACAATGCAATAAGGGTCTGTTTTTAGATGGTGAAAACGGAAAGAAAAAAAAGATGCCAGTGACATAAACCTAGAAGAGTAATGTCTGGTTAAATGTGGATACTACTATCACACGCAGATGCTCATAGTTAGAGTCCTGACATCAGGTGATGTTGATAATACTTTCTTGGTCCCATTACCCTTCTGTAGCTAGTCCTGGTGTCAGTCAGCTGGGTTATTCCCACTAACCTCAGCCCAGTTAATGTGTTCTGGACACTAGTATGGAAAGACCAGATGGATAAGACAGGTTCCAATTCTTTTAAAAATTATTTCCAGGTTTATTTATCTTGTTTTTATGTATATGTGTGTTTGCCTGCATGTATGTCTATGTACCATATGTGTATCTGGTGCCCACAGAGGCCAGAAGGAGTGGCCATATCCTCTGGAATAGGAGTTAAATCAGCCACCATGTTGGTGCCGGGAATTGAACGTGGGTCCTCTGCAAGAGAAGTTAGTGCAGTTAACTGCTAAGCTATCTCTCTAGTCCCTAGGTTTCTATTCTTAATGTTGCACACACTCTTAAATTTGGGAAGGAACTTCCTGATGTATGAATTCCAAATTTAGATTTAAACCAAGACAAGAGCAGCCATTTGAAACTAATATGGCAGCTTGATCTAGCTAGTAGTTGTAACCATAAATGAGTATTTGTATATTGACCAATATAAAATATTTCTTGACTTGCCCATACCCTCAGAAAATGTTATTATAAAACTATATGTTTATGTAAATATATTTTTTAAAAGATTGATTCATATTTTATGTGTATGAGTGTTTGCCTGCATGCATGTATATGAATCGTGTGTATAACATGCTCATGGGGACCAGAAAAGGGACTTTGGTTCCTTGCAATGGGAGTTATAGACAGTTGTGAGCCACTAGATGGGTGCTGGGAACCAAACCTGGGTCTTCTGCAAGAGCAGCAAGTGCTCTTAACTACTAAGTCGTCTCTCTGGTCCCTGTAGTTTGATTTTGAAAGCCAACAAGTTCATCTAGAGATAGCTCCGTACTTTATGAGACAAAGCTGATCTAGTCCACCTCTCTGCAGCCCACTCTCCTACTCATCCATATTGTAGCAGTGTTTCCATGTGAGCAAGCAGAGTGACTTTATGAACCTCGGTGCCTCCAGTGTCACAGACCACACTGGCTTCACCAATGCTCCGTTGCTTACCGCTTCCGCTTGGCCTCCTTTTTGTTGTAACAATTTACAGATTCCTTCTCTTAAACTCCTGGATTCGGAATTGTTGGATCAGAATTGGATTTTTCTTTTTTTAAGCTTCAGACACACACTGCTTAATTCCCTATCAGACACTGTTACTCATCCACACACAGCATGTGAGCGTGTCTACCCTCCATCTGTCTGACAACCCTGGGGATTAGGACTCGTAGATTGTATCAGGCCTATCAATGGAGCTGCATAATTGCAATTAAGATAGAAACCTTTCCATTTGTTTACCAGCTGGTGTTATTTCTTTTCTGAACAACCATTTCTGTCCCTGTCCCATTTTCTATTGGAGATTTACTTTTTTTAAATTTATGTTTAGAATGAATAATTTTTACTTTGTTAATATTTGTTGCATTTAAATACATCAAAACTCTCCATTTATCCTTTCTTGTTAACTTCATTTGTTGTCCAATTTTCTGTATAAAAGTTTAAGATGCTGGTGAAGTCAACTTTGTCCGTTTCCCCTGGGTGTTTTACCTACGCCTTGCCCTGTGTGTTTCCCCGTCTGCAGCTGGTATGCTGGGGCAGTACAACGTGGGTAACTGCAGAAGTGATGTTCCTCACCCCAAGATGCAAGGTCAGCAGAGGCACTACTTCATAGCAGCTGAGAAAGTCCTTTGGGATTATGGTCCCCAAGGCTACGATAAGTTCACCGGATTTCCCTTGAATTCTTCTGGCAGGTAGGAACTCTGCTGGTGTTTCTGATTTCTCTCCAGAGAGGTGTGCAGTAGGTTTTTCCCTATGATCTACAACACTATGTCTCTGATGACAGACATCATAATGTTATAGCTTGTGGACTCCTTATTTTCACTAAATTTTTTCACTCATTTTACATACTGACCACAGTTTCCCCTCCTCCTCTCCTCCTGTTCCCTCTCCCCACCTCTTATCTACCTCCCATCCACTCCTCCTCTGTTCAGAAAGGGGCAGACTGCTGAGAAATGGGAGAGTGATTATTTGTGATTATTGGTTAGGTGGAAACTCTAGGAACCCTCATTCACTCATTCATTAACTAATTCATTCATTCAACTACTCATTTATTCATTCACTCACAGATTCATGGATTCACCGATTCATTTTATCCATCCACAATTCACTCATTCATTTACTCACTCACAATTCGTTCACTTATCTATTCATCATCCATGCATTAATTCACTCACTCACTCATTCTCTTATTCATTCACTCATTCAATCACTCACTCATTTCTTTATCAAACATTTCCTGAGACACTCTTAAGTGCAAACAACAGTGGTCAGGGTCATTTGAGGCCCTGCACTACAGAGGCCTTTGCCCTTGTGCAGCAGTATCAGAGAGGGAATAAGACAACTCTGGATGGAGAGAAGCTGCTGAGGTCTACTGAGGTTCTTGTGTAAACTATACAGCCTCTCCGTCCTTTTCCTCCCTGTCCAATTAAATGCAGCCTTTCCTTTGAAAACCAAGTCTAGTGTTCCCTCTTAAGTGAACCCCCTTCCCTAGCCTTGAGTCTCTGGGCTTCCACAGAGTATTTTTCAAATTGATACAAAAATAATTTTATTTTATGTGTATAGGTTTTTTTGAATATATATGTATGTATGTATGTATGTATGTATGTATGTATGTATGTTCACCTCTGTGGAGGCCAGAAGAGAGTGTCTGACACCCAGAACAGATGCAAAATGAGGTTCCATGATGAATGCATTTGGGAGATGAATCCAGATATATTCTTAGATTCCCATATCTTTCCACAGTGACTCTGCAGTGTACTTCACACAAGCTGAAAACAGAATAGGAGGAAAGTACTGGAAGGCTCGGTACATGGAATATGTTGATGCCACTTTCAGTAGAAGAAAGATACCCTCTGAGACCGAAGCCCATCTTGGAATCCTTGGTACAGGATATGTGTTCGGATGTTTTGAAGGGGATGTGTTCACCTGAGAGCAGACATCTCTGCAGAATGACTTCTGCTCTGATTTATTTCTGATATCTCTTTTCATCCTCTTCTATGGCTTCCCAGGTCCAGTCATCAAGGCAGAGGTGGGTGACACCCTACTAGTGACCTTTGCTAATAAAGCTGACAAGGTCTACAGCATTTTACCCCATGGTGTATTCTATGACAAGGCATCGGATGCAGCTCCGAATGCAGATGGTGAGTCTCAACCCAGCTTATCAAGGAAATAGGATGAGTGAGAAAAGGATTAAGAAAGAGACAGAGGGGGCTGGAGAGATGGTTCAGTGGTTATGGGCACTGACTGCTCTCCCAGAGGTCCTGAGTTCAATTCCCAGCAACCACATGGTGGTTCACAACAATCTGTAATGATATCTGATACCCACTTCTGGCCTGCAGGCAGAACACTGTATACATAATAAATAAACCTTTAAAAAAAAAGAAAGAAGAAAAAGAGAAAAAGAGACAGAGGTCCTGGGATGATGACTCAGTGGGTAGAGCACTTACTGTGCAAGCAGGAAGGCCTGAGTCTGGATCCTGAGTATCCAGGCAGAAGCTGGGAGCAGTATGGAGCATGCCCACACACCACCATTGGTGTGTGTGGTGTGTGTGGTGTGTGTGGTGTGTGTGGTGTGTGTGTGGTGTGTGTGGTGTGTGTGGTGTGGTGTGTGTGGTGTGTGTGGTGTGTGTGGTGTGTGTGGTGTGTGTGGGGTATGTGTATAAAAAGCAGATCACTGAAGCTCATTTGTAACATGAATTGCTAAATTGTCTTTTAATAAAAAACCTGGAGCCAGATATTGGGGTAAAAGCTGAAAGATCAGAGAGACAAAGGAAAAAACCACAGTCACCTCTTACCTCTAGGACTCCTCAGTCTGAAAAGGCTCTCCAACTGAAAAGCTGGAAAAGCTCTAGTTCCGGTCTCCTCACACCTTATATAACTTTCTCTGCCCAGCCATCAATTCCTGGGATTAAAGGCATGTGTGCTTCCCAAGCAAAGGCATGAGATCTCAAGTGCTGGGATTAAAGGCATGTGACTCCCAAGTACTGAGATTAAAGGTGTGTGCCACTACTGCCTGGCTCTGTTTCTCTCCAAGACTGAGTCAATTTCATGTAGTCCAGAGTGGCTTTGAACTCACAGAGATCCAGACAGATCTCTGCCTCCCAAGTATAATGATTAAAGGTGTGTGCCAACACTGCTTGGAGTCTATGTTTGATCTAGTGACTTGTTCTGTTCTCTGATCTTCAGGTAAATTTTATTAGAGTATACAATATATCACCACATTTCCCTTTTTTGGTCTAAAATAATAAAAGAAGGTTAAATTAATATAAGAAAAACTATATACAATAAGTACAATAAGTATATACAGTGTATAGTCAAGAATTAATTAACAATGTTGAGTTCATTAACATTTGACAAATTCAGAGAAAATATTTCATTATTTATCCTATTTTGGCGAGTCCAAAATGTTGTACCTAATTCACTTTCTATCCTAACTTGTATTACCAACCAAAAAATATCTTTTGATGTCTCTCAACCTTATACACTTTACACCTCATTAGTTTCTTTTCTGAATTTATTAATAAAGAAAACTATAACTATAACTATCTAGTCTTCAACTCCCTCAGAGACCCGAGAAGGAAATAATATTACTTAAGTAGACAGAAGGTGCAAACCATTCCAAAAATGTGAGAAATGACAGAAACAGATGGCTGCCAGGACAGTCACCCAAGATTCCTCTGCAATGTTGGGGCATCCATCTTCAGCCTACAGGCCTAGCATATCTGACAGATTTCTTTGTGAAGCAGGATTTTCTGAAGGGCTGACCTACTTTGTCTTGGCAATTTGGACAGCATACTGTCAGCAGTTGAGGTAAGGGCATTTTTTTGTCCAGTGGCTAATTTGCCTTCGATGTCTATCATCTTCTCTGAAATAGATTGGTGCTGCCAGGAGCAGACATGTCTCATTGTCATTAAAAAAAAAATCTATGTTATCAAAACATCTTAAATGCCATATTCTGTCGATCTCTGAAGTGTTTGAAGATAACCTGTCTATCTAAAATATATTTGTTTTACCTTGAAAACACCTAACATGACTTACAAGTTTGATTGTAATGACTACTTTCAATTCTTTATATCCTAATTAGTAATAATAACTTTCAAGAACTAGAAAATTGCATTACATTGTTAAATGAGTTGTATAGGTTCAATACCTTGAGTACAATTTAAAATGTATGTACAGTATGTTCTAACAAAAATAATCTCAAATTTGTATCAATATACAAAAATTAATCTAATGCAAAATATTTAAAACTAGTAGTTTAAAGTAGATCCAATAATCTACCTTTTTATCTTATCATATCTATATTCTCCTCTTCTTTTCAGAGTAGATTCAGTGTAGAAATCAATGAGCTCCACGTTTAATGAGAGACTCTGTCTCAAAAAGTAAGGTGGCGAGTGATTGAGGAAGATGTGCAAAGTCGACCTCTGACCTCCCAATGAATGCACCCACATGGCATCCACCTACACGAATAAGTACATTCATCATAAATGCAAAAAGGAGACAGATTTGGCTCAAGTGCCTAGTCCCTTCTTTTCCCAATTCCAATAGTGTAAATGATTCTCTAAACTGTGAATGTTGTTTTTCTTGCTGATCCATTACAGATACTAACAACAACCTCACAGGGCTGAGAGCATTCGGGACTGGGTTAAGCCCACAGTTATCTCTTAGAAAATGTTCATTTCTTTTCCCTCAGTGGCAAAGGGATTCCACAGTCTCTTCCAGTTCTCCAATATGGAGAGCATGTCTGCTGCGAGTTGCAGGAAAATCTGCCGGGGAAAAATCCCGCCTCATCATTTTGTTAACATAAACATCTCACATGTGGTCTCTATTGTATCCACCAGCAGATATTTATTGAAAACCAGTATTGTGGGCCAACATCTATAGCTTCTGTCTCTCAAAGAGCAGGGAGTACAGGCTCTCTGCACACACAAGGGGCAGTGGGAACTATCCTAGAATTTCTGATATTGCTCATGGTAAACTACAGGTTTTTTTGTACACATCCCATCCCTACACTAGACATCATGGCCACCTGGGATAACTCCTTGTGCTCTCAAATGTAGCCAGGCCAGAGGGGAGCAGGCTTTGTGGTGATGGTGAAGGGTTGAAACAGAACAAGGAGGGAAGTGCTCCCTCAGATCCACCCTATCTCCTGCAGCAGAACTTCTGTGCTCATCACACCCTGTCTGCCCGCCTCACCCACAATCCAAGATGCTCAGAGTAACTGGGGTGGGGTCAGTTCACAGGAAACATGAGAGACAGTGAGGATGTTTGAATTTTCCACTTTTTTGTTCAGAAAACTCACTGTGCAACTTTTTGAAGAGTAAAAGTCAGATGTAGAATAAACGTGTAGCCTTGCTCAAGTCAGAAAGACCAGTGTGCTTGCCTGGGATTTGGAGTCTTAATTTCAACCCAGGCTGTTTGTTTACCAGCTTTGCACCCTGGGCACCTGCTCATAAGCTCTGGCTTTTGTTGCTTGATTTATTTGCTACATTTGCCTCCCAGATTTCAAGCTTGTTAAAGATAAGTTTCTGTTTTGATGATTTATTTTTAAATTTGTGTGTGTGTGTGTGTGTGTGTGTGTGTGTGTGTGTGTGTGTGTGTGCGTGCGCACGCATGCCTGTGTATATGCAGGTACCTACTGAGACCAGAAGAAGGCTATTGTGAGCCACCTGATAGGGATGCAGGGAACTGATCTCAGGTCCTCTGCAAGAGCAGTATGTAGTTTTAACTACTGAGCCTTCTCTCCAGGCCCCAAAAGTAGAATTCTTGCTTAATTTTCAGAGCATCTTCTTCAGAACTGAGTACGATATATTTCACATAGGAGATATTTAGTGGTATCTTACAGACTTGTATTTAATTGTGTGAATGCAACACTATCATTTGTTTAAACTGGCTAAACACAGTAAAAGAACAAAATAGGATACAATCTGCAAATAAAGAAACACTTCTATTTTAGCTTCTATCTCATAAAATGGCATCTGAGGTCCAGGGGTTCTCAGAGTAGAATTTGTAAGAAAAAACAACCTTCCTTTTATACAATATGTCAACAGAGAGAGCCACCCATGACTGGAAACCCAGCCTGGCAAGCTTGATGTTCTTGGCTGTGTGCAACTGTTTCATTTGCATCCGCAGGCTTTCTGAAACCAGGGGCTCATGTCAAGCCAGGTGAAACCTTCACCTATAGGTGGACAGTGCCTGAGAGCGTCAGCCCGACAGATGAAGATCCCCCCTGCCTGACCTATCTTTACTTCTCAGCTGTCCAGCCAATCAAGGACACTAGTGCTGGGCTTGTAGGACCTTTGCTGGTCTGTAAAAAGGGTACCCTCAACGCCGATGGGACACAGGTAGGCCATCAGTGTCACCACATTCTCCCCGGGGTTGAAGGTGGGAGGGACCAGCAGTGGAGCTGGAGATTAAGCAGGAATGGCCAGTGACAAAGCAGTGTCTTTTTCTTCTGAAACTTACTTGTATGGTTATGAGGGTTTGTCTAATTTTTGAAAAGTTAAGACCATGACCCTAGCTTAGTATTTCTGCTCATGGTGTGGTTGGTATTTGGTTGGCTTTCTTACCTGTACGTTGCCTTTTGATTCTTGAGTCTTCAAGATCTATAAGGGGTATGATTGGGATCCTTCTTGTTGAGTGAGGTCTCTCAGACTTGGGGAACATACATGAGCATTTTCAGCATCCTATATCCAAACACTCCAGACCAGTCCAATCAGAATCTCAAGGTGATTCTCATCTGTGTCAAAACTAAGGGTTGCTGTAAGTCACTGGAAATCTTTCATGGTGGCTGAAAGAAAGAGAAGACATGTAGACAGCTGCTTGTATGTCCCAAATCCGAGGCTTGGGTGGTTGCATGGATGGGCAGGGTAAAGCCTAGGATTTCAAGCTGCATTTACACAATTTAAACTCATTTATGAAAAATGGAAAATCTGCTCACTCAACCATTCATTTCATCAGTTACCTCCCAATCAGAAACAGCAGGTCAATTATTCATATCTTACAGTATCTGGCATTGTATAAACCTCTTTCAAGGACTCAAGGACTGTTTATCTAGGCTTTAAGGGTAGAAAACATCTTGGTCTATCTTGGATTGTCAATTATCTTGATGAGGAAGCAGCTTTAGAAAGGTCTGCATGTGTAATACAGTGAGCATGTGCCCTGTGCCTCAACAACAACAGAAGACAGTGCTGTGTGGTGGTTTGTATTTCAAGGGTGAAGAGACTG
Source organism: Onychomys torridus (assembly GCF_903995425.1). Lineage (NCBI taxonomy): Eukaryota > Metazoa > Chordata > Mammalia > Rodentia > Cricetidae > Onychomys > Onychomys torridus. Next base: position 10,775,000 of record NC_050449.1, on the reverse strand, counting down.
AGGCTCAGAGAGACACTGAACAATACTCAGGAATCTATATCTAGTAAATCTGAAGGTCATCAGAATGTGGGACTTGGGAGCATCTAACCTTCCTTTCCCTAGTACACTAACCTGCTTGTCACTGTTGGGGCAAGTCCTGAGCCAAAGAGGTTAGGGGTGGAGTAGTTCTGATGTTCTTTCTTTTTTCGGTTGTATCTGCTCAATGAAACATTTGAGAATTCCTTAGTCTGTGGAGAAGGTTGCTAAGTCAAATACTATTCACAGTAAGACTACTAACTCAAGATTGATGAAAACAGACAAGGAAAAAAACAGTAAAATACCTGACATTTAGTTAGAAAGTATGGCAGTCTTTCTGCAGTCTAGAACCTGGTCAGGATTCTTCTAGGCAGGTAGAGAGAGGGAGGGGCTTAGAGAGGAGTGATTTCTTCCAGTCAGTTGTCACTATCCCTCCCAGAGGTGAAGGGCCGTCATAGAGGATAGTCAGGCGACATAAGACTGATTTCTGACCATCATTGCCCTCCACATAACCATTCAATTAAACTCCCAAATCCCACTCTCTATCCCATTCCTTCCTCCCTATCTCCTTTCCTATTTCCCCCCAACACTTCTACTTTCTTCCTCTCCTCACACCCTCTCACACTCTCTCTTTTCTCAACACACAAAGACAGAAATATGTAGAATACAGGAAGAGCAGGTGAATAGGAAGGGGACCACTGAGTTTACATAATATCATTGAGAGAGAGGCAATTGGATTGCATTGCTAAGGATCCCTGTGAGGCAAGCTACAGGATAGAGACTGGCTTGGATAGTATGTATGTTAGACATAAGGACAGCAACAGACAGACCATACTCAGAGTCCTGACTTAGGAAGTGATGGGTGAGTCTATGCCAATGTTGATGACCCACTTTGTGTGAATTCTAGGACTAATTCAAGCTGTATGTTGTTATGCTTTTGTTTCTTCATTTTCTCTAGAAAGGAATAGACAAGGAGTTTTACCTACTGTTCACAGTCTTTGATGAGAATCTCAGCAGGTATCTTGATGAAAACATTCAGAAATTTACTTGGCATCCCTTCAGTGTTGACAAAGAAGACAAGGAGTTCGTGAAATCCAACCGGATGCACGGTATGAAAAGCTGAGGCATCTGGAAAATGTGCTGGAGCCTGCCTGACTTCCTAACTTTTCTGTCTTTGGTATTGTTCATGGTCAGGAGGTAAATCATTTCATGCCTTCAGCTTCATGAGCTCCCAGAGATACTGTGAATCTGACACTTCTAAAACATTGTGCAAGCCTAGACAAAGCAATGCAGAGTCTGAAGAAGCAAAGAACACAGAAATCCAAAGAGTGGAAATGACTGATGGAGTTCCCACATCTAGACTCCCACAGGAGACGATGGAGAGTAATCATACTAATTATATCTCATCAATTAGAATGAGCAACTGCTGCAAGGATTAATTCCTCAAACACTAGTGGTTCCCACCTCATCTTAATGTGGGAGAAGTTTCTCTTTATATCATAACGGCAAACTACCCAGTGACTGTGACTAGCAGAGGATTCTATTGGTCTCAGCTGTGTTGCCTAATGCATCCAGGCAGAGCCAGACACCAGCACCTTGTGAGAGTGAGAGCTAGCCAACTCACTAGCATACTGTAACATTTCAGCAGGTGTGGGGCTGTGAGGGTTCCCATTGCGGCTCCAAGCATAACATTTTTATTACCTTTTAAAACAATATAGAAGAACACATAAATAGATTCTCAAATCTCTCCTTTGTTCCCAAAGCCCAAGGTTACAATAACCTGCAGCAATCAGGTCACAAACTCCTATGATCCTCAATGGTCAGGTCCATCAGAGCCCCCTCTTGGACCTGTGGAATTCAGGGAGCAATGACCTTGAATATCAGCTTCCAGGAGAGCTTTGCTATAACTGGATGTGAATTTGTTTCTGGTGTTTGGTTGTTTATTTGTGAGACAGGGCCTCGTGTATCCCAGACTGGCTTCAAACTTTGAACATGTGATCCTTCTGCCTCCACCTCCTGAGTGCTGGGATTACAGGTATGCGTCATTATATTTTTTAGTTGACAACAAAAGGGATAAACTAAGCTATGAGTGATGATGTGGTCATGCCATAGAAGAAAACCAAACTTTAAAAGAAAAGTGTCCTCGGAGACGCTCTGTGTAGAAAATATAACATAGTTGATGGGCACGTCAAATCCAGCCTAAGCATAGTTTGGACCACATGACACTCATATTCCTACATCATCAAAAAGCAATTTCAGGGAAAGTAGTATTTCTAGGTTCATATTTCATGTTAATTATAAACTGAGTTCTAGTTCCAATATTGTTTGTATGGCAAGAAAAGGAGAAACCAAAAAAACTTATTTTATAAGCTGTATTCAAATGGTATTTGATAAACGAATGAGTGAGTGAATAATGAATGAATGAATGAATGAATGAATGAATGAAAGGTCTAGAAATGAAAGCATTAAATACATGTCTAGAGACAGAAAATACTCTCTTCCAACTCATCCAAGTGCTAACATGAGAAAACTCTAGAGGAATATGGGAACATGGGAAAGTCAATTGATTTTTTTGAAATTTATTTTTATTATTTTATTATATGAATGAGTGTTTTACCTTCATGTTTGCCTATGGGCCATACGGCCTATGGAAGGTAGAAGTCAGATTCCCTGGGCCTAGAATTACAGATGTTTGCATCATCACCATGTGGGTGCTGGGAATTGAACCTAGGTCCTCTGAAAGAGCAGCCAGTGCTCTTAACCACTGAACTATCTCTTCAGTGATTTTTGGAATTACTGTCTTAGAATATGTATTGGTAAATTTTATAATTTTAGTATCTTTTCAGATTTATTGTTAATTCTAGACACCATGTGTCCTTTTCAATAGCACCTATCCTCTAGTTAACAAGGATCTTGCGCACAGTTCCCATGCTTGAGATTCTCCATGAGCACGCTGATAACCACTTTGTGAGATGGTGTTTTCAGTATGACTGCAGAACTGCAATGAGCACTTGTATTTTTTTTTTTAACTCTTTTGGGGGCATTATTCTAATGCCCAGCCTTAGCTTGGCTTGCTTCTTGCCAGCTGTTCTAACTTAAATGATCCCTTTTCTCTTTAACTACATTTTGCCTCTGGGCTTTTTACCTTTCTTTATTCTACTTATCTTTCTTTCCTTCTTACTCTTCTTACTCTGTGGCTGGCTGGGGTGGCTGGGCCCTGGCATCCTCCTCTCCTCCTTTTTTCACTCTTCCCTCTTCTCTCAAGCCTAGATTTCTCCTCCTATTTATTCTCTCTGCCTGCCAGCCCCACCTATCCTTTCTCCTGCCTTGCTATTGGCTTTTCAGGTCTTTATTAGACCAATCAGGTGTTTTAGGCAGGCAAAGTATCACAGCTTTACAGAGTTAAACAAATGCAACATAAAAGAATGCAGCACATCTTGCATCATTAAACAAATGTTCCACAGCATAAATGAATGTAACACATCTTAAAATAATATTACACAACAGGCACTCACAATCTTCTTTCTTCTATTTAGCTATTAATGGTTACATGTATGGCAGCCAGCCAGGCCTCAGCATGTGCAAGAAGGACAGAGTTTCCTGGCACTTGATTGGAATGGGCACCGACACAGACATGCATGGAGTTTATTTTCAAGGCAACACCATCCATCTACGAGGGACTCATCGTGACTCCTTGGCTCTGTTTCCCCACATGTCCACAACGGCATTCATGCAGCCGGACCATGCAGGTAGGCCTGGCAGGGCCATCTCAGGTGATCAAATCTCAACTTGTCCTCAGACAATTTTTGTCCAGGAAAAACTGGTAGACCTTGGCTCTTCACAGACTCCAGAAGCAGATATAGTTTTGATTCAAGTCAAAATTCTGGCTGTTTTAGTGCACATAGAGTGAAAGATAGAGGGGTTGTTAACCAAGAGGCACAGTTGGGAGCCTTTATATGGCTTTGTCCACAAATCCCAGATGAACCACATTCACAGGAACCTAGGGGAATCCACATAAACCCTAGATGAATCCATGTGATCCTCAGATTAACCCACAGAACTGTGGGAGAATCCATGTGAACTCCAGGTTAACCCACATGAACCCTGGGGGAATCCAGGTGAACTCCAAGGTAAGCTACATGAACCCTGGGGGAATCCAGGTGACCTTCAGGTTAACCCACATGAACCCTGGGGGAATCCAGGTGATCTTCAGGTTAACCTACATGAACCCTGGGGGAATTCATGTGAACTCCAGGTTAACCCACATAAACCCTGGGGGAATCCATGTGAACTCCAAGTTAAGCTACATGAACCCTGGGGGAATCCAGGTGACACTCAGGTTAACCCACATGAACCCTGAGCGAATCCAGGTAAACCCAGATGAACCCTATGTGAATTTATATAAACCTCTGCTGAATTCCCATGAATTTGAGGTGAATCCTTGTGAATACTAGGTGAATGTGTTAATTCACAGCCATTGGGGAAAAAAATAACTCTGTAAAAAACAGGTATTTCTTGCTCTCATGAAGCACAAATGTAGCTGAAGTTATTCTTTGAAGCATCTACCTGGCATGGACAGCCTAGTGGATACTTTAGGCTGTGAAGTTGTGGATGTGGCTGTTACTGTAGCCTGGTCTCCTTTCCCTGGGGGTGGATAGTGGTTTGGGGATGAGTTATTTGAGGACGCCTTTATTTTCATTCCCTTGAGCACCCTTGCTTTCCCCAGAAGGCAAGTTGCACTGGGTTTGGAGTCCATGTTGTCCCTGGAACCTCTGCCCTTAGAGATGCCCTACTAAAGAGACCAGTAGGACATTTTCACCAAATATACAGAGAAGCATAAAAGAGCACAGCTGCTCACCAGAGAGGATGACAACTGTGATGGGCATTCAACACGTTTCCTTCCCAACATCGCCATCAGTCTTAGCAAGAGCCCATAGCGATGCCCCTGACATGAGCCCCTGATGGACGTCTCCCCTGATCATGAACTTTCTACTTCTTGACTTCACTCTGGAATCACAGCAGAGATGGCTCTGTGTGATCAGTTAATAGCCTGAGGCTGGGGCTTCAAAACCTTTGCCCAAGAACTTCCTTCCGTAGCAAATAGAAACTCTGTATTCTTTGACTCGAAATGCTCCTACAGTGTTCCACCTGTCTGCAAGAATACACTCGATTGATTATGAATCACCCAAACCAAGGGCTTCTTTGAGTATAATGCAGGTTTTCAAACACACACCAAAAAGGAGCAGGGACTGAGAACAGTCAAACTGTTCTAATCCATAGAATCAGGGACTCAAAGACAGCGCTGGCTGCCATACACACAGCGATCTGTTTCTCACTCCGGTGCTTTCGTTTTTACTCATACACCCCATGGGCTTGTGAGGATCATCACCTAGTGATGTTTCTGGCTTGTGTTTGGTGGGGAGCACATATCTGTGACTGGCAAAAGGCTTCCTTACTTCAATAATTCCTGTCTCTTACCTGTGAGTTGCAAAGAATAATCAAAAAGTAGGTAGAGGGCTGAGGAGAGGGCTCAGTCAGTAAAGTGCTTGTTGCTTAAGCATGAGGACCTGAGTTCAATCCCCAGAACCTATGGTAACAATTTGTATGCACAGTATGTACCTTGTTTCATAATGCTTTGACTGGATGTTATTTTTATTTACTTATTTATCACTTATTTTTTTATTTCCCCTAACAGTTTTTTTGCATATATATAGTATGGTTTCCAATTTTGTGTTCTTATGGATTTCTGTGTCTGTGAATGTGTGTGTCTCTGCATCTATACATGTTTCTTATGCTTTTTTTCTTTTTTTTTCTCTTTCTCTCCTGTTACTTTCTTTCATTCTATTCTGGTTGGTTTGTTATTATTTTATCTTATTATTTTTTAGATGCCTGTTTGTATTCTAATTAGAGAAAGAAAGGGTATGGATTTAGGTGGGTAGGCAGTTGGAGAGTAGCTGGGGGAAAGGAACCATAAGTAGAATATATTATATAAAAGTCCATTTTAATTTGAAAATAGAACATCACATTGCTGCTTTACTAGGTAATCAAAATCATCTGTGTGTACTGACACATGCTTGTAAGCCTAGTGCTGTAGCCATGGGAACAGGGAGATTCCTGAGGCCCACTGGCCAGCCAGCCTAGTCTAATTGTTGGGTCTCAGGCCAATGAAAGACTTTGTTTCAAAAAATGAGGTAGATGGCTTCTGAGGAAAGACAGCCTAGATTGTCCTTTGGCCTCTGACTTAGTTAGGGTTTCTATTGCTGTGAGGAAACAGCAGAACCAAGGCAACTATTATAAAAGAAAACATTTAATTGGAGCTGGCTTACAGTGTCAGAGGTTTAGTTCACATTATTGTCTTGGCAGGAAACGTGGCACTGTGCAAGCAGACATGGTGCTAGAGAGGAGCTGAGAGTTATATGTCTTGATCTGCAGGCAGCAGAAGAAACTGTGCCACACTGAGTGTAGCTTGAGCATAGGAGACCTCAAAGCCCATCCCCACTGTGACACACTTCTCCAGCAAGATCACACCTACTCCAACAAAGCCACACTTCCTCATAATGCCATTCCCTATGGGGGCCATTTTCTTTCAAACTACCACAGCCTCCACATGCACGCATACACACACACACACACATACACACACACACACACACACACACACACACACAGAGAGAGAGAGAGAGAGAGAGAGAGAGAGAGAGAGAGAGAGAGAGAGAGAGAGAGGTGGGTAGAGCAGAAGGTAGACAGCAGCTCACACTGTTTCCCTTTGCTCCTGAAGAAGATAATTGATCCACTTTTGAGAAGCCACAATGAACTCTTGATTATGTTCTGTTGGGATAAAAGCCCATGTAGAAAGAAGTCTTCCCAGGTCTCTTCTCTATGGTATATAGAGAGGTCTTTCCAGGTGTCTCCTCTATGGTAGAGAGAGGTCTTCCCAGATATCTTCTCTATGGTGTAGAGAGAGGTCTTCCCAAGGTGTTTTCTCTATAGTTTAGAGAGAGGTCTTCCCAAGGTGTCTTTTTTATGGTTTAGAGATAAAGAGGTTTTCCCAGGTATCTTCTCTATGGTTTAGAAAGGAGTCTTTTCAGGTGTCTTCTCTATGGTTTCATATTATACCTTCCTAGCATCTACAATACTAATAATACCTTTTGTATTTACTATATTGGGACTCTGTTCAAAGTGGGTGCAATGGACCCATTGAACAAACCAATTCTTCTCATCCAGAAACAACAGTCAATATTTAGACAACAGCTCCATATGGAGCAAGAGCAGAGCTCTCTCTGTACATCATAGGTAGTTATGGAAAACTAACTAGTTGCCTCTAAGAACAGCCTGTTAGAGAATGGGAAGATTAATCCAACAATTTCATTGATAGTTTAATATCTTCAATGATTTTATTTCACATAATTTTATGGTGAGTTTAATTTGAATCTCTCCCTAGATATGTATACATATGTGTGTATGTATGTATTCTAAACACACACACACACACACACACACACACACACACACACACACACATCTCAGATATCAACATATCTAGAAGTTCAGGTTTTAGATTATATAAATCTCCTTCAGATACCATTGTTGATACTCTATAGAGAGCTACAGTTGATCTCTTTCTTTCTCTATTCTATCCAGCATGATATACTTGAGCCCTCCCTGGCTCAAGGCTGTAATGAAGTAATCCATTTGACTTTCATGCTTATTTGCTTTATAATTTACGAAATCCTTCAGGGAAAAAATCCCTAACCATGGCCTAATTTGAACACTGTCTAGGTCTTTCATCTCATAGGTAATTAGTTCCCTATAAACTGGGCTGGGCTGAGAGAGTCATAAGAATCAGTAATTTCCCAGGAGTGACTGACTATAAGCAGGTGTGTTCTAACAGGGATGACCCAGTCCTTTCTTGGTAACAATATTCTGATTTTGCCCCTACTACAAATTAATTTTATGTAGCATTTTCCCTCCAAAAATATTATAATCAAAGTAATTTATTCCTCACAAGCTCTACTTTAAAAACACATGAGGTTGGTATTCTATATTTTTGGTTGTGAGCCTAGCCTTTAACGGCTGAGCCATCTTTCCAGCCCGAGGTTGGTATTCTAAAAGTCCACATTACTGGTTACTGATGTTGGGATAAGATGTGTAAATTTGGTAAGATCATCACCACCAGAAATATCAAGTTGTGGGCACAATGCCAAGTCTTTTCTCCTCCAGGTATTTTCAAGGTGTTCTGTTCCACTTTGCACCACTTTGTGAGAGGCATGGGTCAGATCTATGAGGTCAGCAGCTGTGGCAACAGGGACCCTTCTGAGCCGCCCTACGGGATGCTAAGAACCTTTTTCATCGCCGCTGAAGAGGTAGAATGGGATTATGCCCCTAACAAAAACTGGGAGTTCGAAAAGCAGCACTTGGACGCAGGAGGGGAAAGGTACCATGGGCGAAGCCACGGCTCTTCGGTGGGAATGCGCGTGCTCTGAGGGCCTTAGCACCCTTGGAAACCAAGTGGCTGGGTTTTCTGTACACTGTTCTGCAGGCAGAGACTTTTCCTTATGAGTATAGAAAGTTAGCGACACTCTGTCTCCTCACCTGGAAGCAGGTCATCCTGAGGGCACCATAGTGGATTCCTGTACCTCCCCTAGTCCCCTAGCTTTGATTAGTCTACTTCATGCCTGAGGAGAATGGATGGATGGATGGATGGATGGATGGATGGATGGATGGATGGATGGATGGGTGGGTGGGTGGGTGGGTGGGTGGATGGATGGATGGGTGGGTGGATGGATGGATGGGTGGATGGATGGATGGATGGATGGATGGATGGGTGGGTGGGTGGGTGGATGGATGGATGGATGGATGGATGGATGGATGGATGAGTGGATGGGCAGATGGATGGACAGATAGACTTTGAAAGAGAATGCAGATGGAAGTGTTTAGAGGGAAAGTAGGAGCCACAACCATGGTGGGACTGGGAAGAAAAATGAACCAGATGAGGTAGAGGAGGTGTGTGGATCCAGATGAGAAGATGGGCTGCTGTAGACCCTGTAGTGCAGGGAAGGGGAGTGGAGGAAATGCTTTTGGGAACATGGATCCGGGTGGGGTCACCCAAGGATGATCTGAGGCTACTGCCTTGAGAGAGATTCCTGAGTCAGGATGGGAAGAGCAGACCTCCAAGGCACCCAGGACATTGGAAAGACTGACACTTTGTTGGAGTGATACCAGCCAGGGTCACATGTGGAAGCATTGGTGATGCTCAAGCCACACAAAGGTTATGAGTCTTGGTCCTCTACTGTCTTATTCTGGAGTTCAGGGACCAAGCTCCTCGGGGCCCACTGGGAGAGTCTGGGCACCAGGAAGGCATCCTGCACAGACTGCAGACTCCCCCAACTTCACACTGTCTGCTTCACAACCTCCTGCAGCTTGGATACAACTGCCCAGGCATGCAGACAACTTCCTGCAGCTTGGGTACAGCTGCCCTGGCATGCAGATGAGGGAGCCTGGTGGGAAGAGTCTGGGCATCCAGCTAGCCTTTGGTGAGCAGGAGCTGAATGCAGATCGTCCCAGGGAGAATCCACATTCTCTCCAACACAGCATGCTGTCTCTGTACTCCCTTCCCTCCTTGCTCTTAGCACCTATCCCAGGCTCTGGTTACCACCAATCTACAAATCCTTCTGTCTGCAGCACACAGACACCTCCAGCACTGCTTTCCTTAAGCTCAACACACCAGTTTCTTTTCTTACTTGCCAGCCATTGTTTTTGGGAAAAGCTACTGTAACACTGCCACCTTAGAGATAAATGAAAGAAAAAAAAAAAAAATCAAAGTTGACTATGGAGAAGGTTTGTGCTGAGGGCAAGAGCATTTAAAAAGCTACTCAAAGCTGGGCTGTGGTGGCACACTCCTGTAATCCCAGCACTCGGGAGGCAGAGGCAGATGGATCTCTGAGTTCGAGGCCAGCCTGGTCTACAAAGCGACTTCCAGGACAGCCTCCAAAGCTACAGAGAAACCCTGTCTCAAAAAACAAACAAAACAAAACAAAACAAAAGAGCTACTCAATTATTCACAAACAAATGGCCGATCTGGATGCTGCTTTGGGACAGCTCATGTTACCAGTCCAAGTTAAACATGGATGCTCTCTGAGGAAAATGAAAACTAGCCTGGCCATCTCCACAGCAGTTATTTCACTGTGTGCCCGCCATCCCGGAAGCCTTCACTTCAACTTACGTTTGAAGCTCCAGTCGGTCTGAATGAGCAGGGAAGTCTAGCTTCAGGCTCTGGGACTCGGCGACAAATAGAATAGAATAACAAGAGTGTGCTGGTGGGAAGGATGGAGAAAACGAATGAATTCCCCACTGCTCTGGTTATTGACCATAAGTCAACAAAAGTGAGGTGGGATAAGGACACTGCCACACATTCAAAGTGTACCAAATTCTATAGTCTTATCGGTTTATATGCAGCATAGGGACAGCAAAATAGCTCAGTAGGTAAGGGACTTGCTGCCCAAGACCGATGACCTGTGTTCAGTCTGCATAACTTGTCCTGCTCTGACAGGCCCGTAACCCCACACATGATGGTGTGTGCATGCCCGTGGTGCACATCCACAGTGTCTCCATTGATAGGAGCTGAGAGGCCAATGCTCTCTACATACCAGCTTTTGTGCCTAGGATTTTTTCAGTACTGGGATCAAACCAAGGCCTCCTACCTGCTACGTAAGCACTCTATCACTGATATCAACAGCTGCTTGCTTGAGACAGGATTTCATTGAATTGCCCAGGTTGGAATTCAATTTCTTCCTCTGCTTCAGTCCCTGGAGAGGCTTGAAGGTGTATCCCGCCACACCTCCAGCTTATGCATCTGACTTTTCCCCAAGGCTATTATTTTTGACCCACTTTCTGGCACAAGTCATCTCCAAGATATTTATTGTCCTGATCAGCACAGACCCTCTTGGTGGCTGACTTTCTTCATTGGGGGTTTCTTTAGAGTGTGTTGGGAAGGCATCAGGATTCCAGAAAAATGACACATGGGCCCGTCAGCACAACTTCACCCCAGATTTGTGCAACAAGAGGGAATCTGGGAAAGCAGATTAAATTGTTAAAGACAAATGAAGTTATGGTGCTTGAAGACCAGTATGTGCATAATTTAGCAATCCCGGGAGTCACCATAATGAACATCTACTGAACAGTAATTATACGCCAGGTAACTGCTAAAACTTTTATAAAAAATTCATCACAATGGCCTCGCAGCACACTTGACTCCTTCAGTCAGCACCTGCGCAGCCTCAGGTTTGATAAAGTTCTCATACAGCGATTTACATGTGCCTCTTGCAGCAGAGGAGACCTGGGGGCTAGTAAACAGAGCACAGCCTGGGTCTGTGCTGGTCACAAGCATGGCTAAGACCCTCTGGCTACAAAAGTAGGCTTTCTCCCTTTGCGATAGCCAGGGACAGAGGTGCTATTGCATCTGTTGCATGTCCTCTATGCAAAATGCTGGGGAAACTGTGTGGAGCACAGACTGGGTCTTTCCCACACTGAACATGTGGTCCCCAAGGATAATGCTGGAGCAAGCAGCGAGGGCCACAGTCTCTAACAGACGGTGGTTAGTGAGATCTCACAGTAGAGCAACACAGCCCCATCGGGGTAGTGTGGGAGGGGCTAGTTAACGAAGACTCCCTGGAAGAAGCAGTCTTTGAAATGAGACGTGGAGAGTAAGACAGTACAAGAAGAAGGAACGAATTCTTGGTAGAGCAACTAACATGTCCAAGGATAGGATGGGTCAAGGACTCACCATGCTCAAGAGAGCAAACATTTAAAAGGGCAGTGTCTGGGGGCTGGGAAGTGCCAGTCAGGTTCAGAACTGAGGAAAACCAGTTAGTGCAGGGTCTGAGCCAAACTGAGGTTTGCAGAGAGGGTCACTGAAAGGATTCCCACAAGGAAGAGAGGGTCAGCCTCAGAGCTGGGGACCACTGGGTGTGCAGAGAAGAGAACAGGGAGGAGGCTGTGTGGTAGCAGGGGAGCCATGTGAACTGTTCTTGGATTAGAACACGGGCGGTTAATTTGGGAGACATGGAAGGACTCACCCTACTTTGGAAGTGAAAGTGATTTTTGTTTTCTTGGGGACAACATTCTACTGTGTAGCCCAGCCTGGTCTTGAACCAGCCATCCTTCTGTCTCGGCCTCCAAGCTGCTGGGATTATAGTTGTGCCATGACACACAGCTGTTTCTGAGTTTTCTTCTTCATCTTTTGTGACTTACCTTGGTGACAGACACAAAGAGCTGGTCCTTAATTTTCACGGGCTTCACATTTCAAGTGTGCCTGTTTGTTAAAATATATTTGTCACACCCCACTCTTGGAGAATGGTGCCCAGGAAGGCCCAGGGAACACACAGGAAGGGAGCACTATCCCAGAGTATCCCACATCACTCAGAAACACTTGGGGTTCCTGTGATAATCTGACGATATCTGAAGAGCTATGGAGACCTCAGAGGCCTAGTGCACACATCCACAGCCAATGGCAACTGAGGCAGATCTCAGAGTCCTGTTTCAGCCCGGCCATTGTGAAGAAGTGTTCTTGGCCTACTTCATGCCACAGCTTGTGCATGTGTGTGATTTATGTGGTCCACTCTTGGAAAGAGCAGGGATGTGGAGGCCCTGTCTCAGGTTCCCAAGCACAACAGAGCTGGGATATATTTACAGAGAAAATAAACTGGAGAAGCTGGCTTCAGACTGAGTCCAGTGCTGTGAGCTGAGGTCAGTGTTAGCACACAGTGGCATCTGTTAAAGTGTCTTCAAACAGGTACATGCAAAATCCACTGTTTGGGTGGGTTAATAGAACATAAAATAACAAGACCATACATTTGTACATTCACAGTACACACCCTACAGGCTTGGTCTTCAAAGGGGGAGATTGACAGCCAGGAAACCTGGAGGATTTCAGAGCTCAGGAGTGTTTGTGTGTGTGTTTATGTGAGGAGGGTGTATGTGTGAGAGAGTATGTTTATTGTGAGGAGGGTGTGTGTGTATGTGAGTATGTGTGTATGTGTGTGAGAGTATGTTTTCTGTGAGGAGGGTGTGTGTGTGTGTTTATTGTGAGGAGTGTGTGTGTATGTGTGTGTGAGTGTGTTTTCTGTGAGGAGGGTGTGTGTGTGTTTATTGTGAGGAGTGTGTGTGTATGTGTGTGTGAGTGTGTTTTGTGTTTTCTGTGAGGAGTGTGTGTGTATGTGAGTATGTGTGTATGTGTGTGTGAGTGTGTTTTCTGTGAGGAGGGTATGTGTGTGTTTATTGTGAGGAGTGTGTGTGTGTGTATGTGAGTATGTATGTATGTGTGTATGAGTATGTTTTGTGTTTTCTGTGGAGTGTGTGTGTGTGTGTCCCAGTCAGAGAGGCACAGCTGCTGTTGCCCATTAGGACTCTCTAAGGTTAGCCCAGTTTAGAGCCCTGCAGTGGGTGACAATGATGGCTTCCAAGCATGGCCATGGGTCCATGCTGGGTTATTTTTATGAGGACATGCGGAGCCCTGAGGTGCTGACTGCTAGCCCTGTTCTCAGAGGTGTTACAAAGGCCAATTCCCTGGGGAGACCCTGTCCCAGCTGGGGTTGGGGAGCACCACCCCAGATAACAGAGACACTCTCAGCCTTCCTGCCTTCTGACAACCTTGGTTTCTGATGCCTCTTCTTTGCAGACATGGGGATATATTTATGAATCACACTGAAAACTGGATTGGCTCTCAGTACAAGAAAGTGGTTTACAGGGAATACACGAATGGAGAATTTGTGGAGATTAAAGCCCGGCCACCAAGGGAGGAGCACCTGCAACTCCTGGGTAAGGCACTGTCAGCCCCAGTGTGGGCAGCCCCCCCCCCCCCACTGCTCAGCCCCACCCCTCACACACACATCCAGGCAATCTACCAGGTGTCTCATGCTCTTGGGCCTCTTTCTGGACTCTCTACCTAGCTGAGAATTTTTCAGTTTAAACAGTTTGATGACTCAGCACATGGGGCAGTGTGTCTACGGGACCTCCTCCAGGTCCTGGCTCATGTGTGCACAGTGACATAGAACACACTGAGCATGAGCCAAAAGGAGCTCCCTTGTGTGAGGTGGATGCTGAGAGTGACAGGTCTCAACCTGACCTATGGACCTCAGAACTGACCATGTGTATGCATGGGCTGGGCTGGCTGATGCCCCAGCTGTGTGACTGGCCGTCAACAACAACATCCTTCCTCCTTCTCCTCACCTGGAGTCATTAGACCCACCCCACTTGAATATTTTTAAGGTAGAAGACTAGAGGACTTGGGAACTATGTTTGTGCTTTTTATACCACAGGTAACTTTGTGAGTATGGGTTACACAGTATTTTCAATATTATAATGACTGATGTGACAACAGCCTGAGGATGATTACATGCTCCCCTTCCCCACATCTCCATGGTGACTCACCAGCTTGTTTGTTACTTCCACATGAGTAATGCATGAGTCACTCATTGCAACTGTAAGTGCACAGAGCTTCAAAGGAAAGGGTTGGGCTAGCTGAGGGGGCTGGGCATGCTCCAGAAGAGCCTAACTTGATTGGCATCAGAGGGAAATGAGTGACTTCTATCAGGGGCGAGTTAGAAGCCATCATCCAGTAGAGAGTGAGGCCCTTTTACTCATCTGCAGCTTACAGTGGCCTGGACTCCCAGTAACTCAGTGAGCACGTGACAAGTCCACCATTGCCCATGCCCCATCACATTGCTCCGTCCGCTGGAAGGCATCTTTTTTAACCAGTATATCATGTGCACAGGCTTGTGCAGTGGAGTGCTAACCAGTAATGAATGATGATTTTAATGCATGCAAAGTGTCTGAACTATACCCACACTGACTGCTTAAACACATAGCAGTTCCTTTTTTACTCCTGGAGATAACTATAGTTCAATAAATGTTAGATGTATTAATAGCTTTAGCCATGTTCCTCAGAATCCAAGCTGGAGCTTGCTCCAGTGACAAATGAATGGTGTTGCCACACCATTGACCATCCAAGGACATGTCTCTGGGTGAATGTAGAACACACCAAATGCCCAAGAGGGAACCTTAGGGATCAGGTGGGAGATGCAAAGGGAGTCTGAAGATGGCTGTGAGCCCCACACTCTAAGGTGTTGGGGTGTTTCCCTAGCACTGCAAAGCAGGAGGCACCGCCATCAGGCACAGCCTCTCTGGCTCCAGCAGTGCAGACTCTTCTGCACAGACACAGAAGCTCACACGAGAGTCTGGAGAGCATGTGTGCACTCAAGGCATCTGGCCAATTTCATTTCTGTTGCTATGATAAAACAAACAAGCAAACAGAGAAAGCTGACAACAAGCAACCTAGATAAGAAAGTTAATTTTAGCTCACAGTTCCAGGCTACAGTCTACTTGATGGAGAAGTCACAGCAGCAGGAGCTTGAGAACAGTCCACACTCAAGAGCAGAGAGGATGAGTGCATGCTTGATGCTTGGGTTACTTTCTCTACTCTCACACAGTCTGGGGCCCCAAACCAAAGAGCAGAGCGTCCACTTTCAGGCTGTGTCTTCTTATATCAGTGAAGGCAGTCAAGACTGTCTCCAAAGGCAAGAGCGTGGGTCAGCCCGATCTAGACAGTCCCCTCACTAAAACGCTTCTCGGCTGATTCTAGGTTGGGTCAAGTTGACAGTTAAACTAACCATCACAATATCCACGTCCTAAGAGTCTGCACTAGACGTGCAACAGAGACATGCCTGTGCTGTCCATAGACCCTTCACTACCCATCATTCCATGGGAGCCTCGTCATTAGTGCCAACCCTATTTACCAGGTCATAAGCAATTTGGGCCCCTTACGGTTTCACACAGGTATTGGCATTTGTTAGTTTTTTGTTGCTGTGAAAAACACCATAACCAAGGCAACCTGCAGAAGGAAGCGTTTTTCTGAGTTTACTGTTCCAGAGGGGTAGGAGCCTGGCACGGCAGGGAGGCATGGCAGCAGGCACGGCAGGGAGGCATGGCAGCAGGCACGGCAGGGAGGCATGGCAGCAGATATGGCAGCAGGCACGGCAGCAGGCAGCAGGCACGGCAGCAGGCAGCAGGCATGGCAGCAGATATGGCAGCAGACATGGCAGCAGGCAGCAGACATGGCAGCAGACATGGCAGCAGGCATGGCAGCAGGCAGCAGGCATGGCAGCAGACATGGCAGCAGACATGGCAGCAGACATGGCAGCAGGCAGCAGGCATGGCAGCAGACATGGCAGCAGGCATGGCAGCAGGCAGCAGACATGGCAGCAGACATGGTAACAACAGCAGGAAGCTGAGAGCTCACATCTTTTAGGGCAGGCACAAAGCAGAGAGAACAATCTGGAAATGTGTAGTTTTAATCTCAAAGCCCGCCCTTCCTGACATACTCTAGCAAGGTTACACCACCTGAACCTCCCAAACAGCGCCACCAACTGGAGACCAAATATTCAAATGCCCAAGACTCTGGGGGACACTTCTCACCCAAGGGATCACAGATTACAACTGAAACTGTTGCTCCAGAGCAGTAGGACGTTCAGCACTCACTGAACACTTGGCTTTGTTGTACAGAAATAAACTCTACAATACATACACCATGCTATTTAACAGTCCTCTGGGAACAGTCTTAGTGAACCCATTCTGCAGATGAGGAAATTGAAATTTGGATTACATGATTTACCCAAGGCCTTCTGTTAAGGGAAGGTGGAAGAACTTGAACTCAGGTTGGCCCCACTGCTGAGCACAACATATTTGTGAGGTCCTGCTGTGTTTTGCCTTTAGGCCCAATGATCCACGCCGAGGTGGGGGACTCCATCCTCATCATCTTTAAGAACAAAGCCAATCGGCCCTATTCCATCACAGCCCAGGGTGTGGAGGATTCAAACAGTGGGAAGCGTCTTGAAGTGCCTGTCACAAAACCGGGTAAGTCATACACAAGCACTGCTCCATCCTGATGAGGTCACCAGGATCTCCTCTTCTGGTCTCTGAGGGAGGGTCTTAGATAATTCTCTTAGGTGTGTCTCAGCCGCTGCCTAGTCTCCAGGGCTATAAGCTCATCATGTATCCAATGACCCAGAACCTGAAATTCTTAGATCCTTGTCACAAATCTCACAGGGTAGTCGGGGACACCAATGATAAACACCGAGTAAGTAGTACCTTGGGTTAGACATCATATTCTACATTTGAAACAGAAAAGAAACAAGAAAAAAAAAAAACAGAGTGGCAAATAACTAGGCCAGGACCTTGGTGGACGACAATGGAGACTCTGTTTGACTCTAAGACCCGACCCCTTCACCACACATTGAAGTGACTAAGATGAGTTGAGAGGACAGAAGGGGACATAATGAGCAATTTCAGGAGGAACATAGATTATACATAAGTTCTAAAGGGTAGATAAGTTTTTGAAATATTCACGTGAAGGTTTTTATATGGTCATAAATATTCAACTCCTTTGAGTACATATTAAGGAACACAATCACTGGGTTGTGTGGTGAGAATATGGTAGTTTTTAAGGAAACTGTCAAACCATCTTTAGAAGTGGCTGTGCTATTTTGTATTCCCACCTTGAATGAGGGGGCCTTCTTGTCCCATATCCTCACCAGTATTTTCTGTTTTAGACTTTGGTCATTCCAACAGGTATATGGTGGCATCCACTCACTACCTTAATTTGCAGTTCCCCTAATGACATATCTCTTTGATCATCTTTTCATTTCATGTTTTCCCTCTGCGTGTCTTCCTGGGTGAGGTGTCTGGTGAGTCTTACCTGAGTTCAGTTGCTGGAACTCATGTGAAAAGTTAGATGTGGTGACTTGCATCTGTTATCCCAGCACTCCTATGGTGAGATGGGAAGAGAATCAGCCAGAAACTATAGGCCAGCTCAAGTATGTCCCACAGCAAACAGAGAGCCCCAGCCTCAATAAAGTGGAAGGCAAGAACTGACTCCTGATAGTTGTCTTCTGACCATATGCATGCCATGACACACACCATCCATACTCACACACATCATCATCATACACACGTACATGCATACAGTAATAATAAATACATTTTGTAAAATGAAATGTAAGCATCCCCTATCAACTTTGGCCTTATAAAATCAAGTCATTGTATTTATTACTTTTTGTTGCTGTGATAAAACACTATGTCTAGGGCAACTTAGAGGGAAAAATCATTGATTTGGGCTCACAGTTTCAGAGGGACAAGATCCATAGTGTTGGAGGAGGTGTGGCATCAGGCAACTGGAGTGGGAATCTGAGCACTCACGTCTTCAAACACAAACACAGAGCAAACTGAAAGTGGGGCGTGGTTATGAACTCTCAAAGCCCACCTCCAGAGATGCAATCTTCAGCAAGGCCCCACCTCCTAAAGGGTCCTTAACTTCCCAAACAGTGTACCAACTGGGGGAACAAGGTTTAACTACATGAGCATGTGGGAGACATTTCTTATTCAGACCTCCACAGCCATCCATTCAACAAACATTTATTGAATGCCTTTACCTTTACTTTGCTACTGGACAAACAACAGGTTATTCCAATTTAAAGAACTCCACACCTGCAGCCACTTGCCCTTCTGAAGCTAAATACCAGCTTTTTGGCCATTCATAAGGCAAAGGGGCTTCAAAGAGATGATATAAATCATGCCTAAAGTTGTATCCCTACCCACTGTTACATTAAAAAAAAAAAAAAAGTGAAGCTCCACTGAAGCATCACTTCTGTTTTGCTTTGGATACATGCACTAAGGCAAAGGTTCATTGTTCTGATTGAATGGGGTGTAGACGGTTCCAAAAAGCTAATGACTGAGAACAAGCTCAGTTGAATCTTCTGCAACGTGGCTATCATGCTGGTTAATATGGATATATTGACTCGGCAAGATCCTGGGTCAGCCACAGTGATGTGTAGATCTGGTGCCTATTCATAGAGGGTGTGTACATTTGTTATTAAAGCATAAAAAGTCAACTGGGTGTGGTGGTGTGTGCCTGTGAGTACTCGGGAGGGTCAGGTGAGAGTCCTCAAGTCAGAGGCCAGTTTAGTCTGTCAGCAACAGTGGGAGATACAGCTGTCGACCTCTTACCCTCTATGTGACACCAGTTGCCTATGGGGCTCAAGGAGGGGTTCTTTCCAGTAGCCTACACGTGGGTGTAGCAGGGATCATGATTTCTGCATAGAAAAGAATTTCATGATTAGCATGAAGCAAAATTGGAGTTTGTTAAGAAGAGGACCACACACCTACAGGGTTGGGATGGGTTTCTCAGGGGGCAGAATCACACTCAAGTGTCTCAGCCACAGCTGTGTATGTGACTCTGTAGCTTCTGATGTCACATTGTGCAAATGATGTAATTTACAGCCAGGTTCAAAGATGGAGCAAAGTTTAAAGATTCAGTTTAAAATGAAACTTACTTATTTTTCTTACTGTAAAGAACTTCCTCTTGTTATATAGATGAAACTGAAACATAGTTTATGGTATGCTGTTCAAGTTTATGAGGGGTACTGATAAGGATAATCAAAGGTCACAGGGTTTAAGACCTCTTTAAGCCTGGCTCTTTACCTGGCAATGCTCTTGTTTGAGTTACCACTCAGAAAACAGAGTATGGACTCCACCAAGGCAGCCTACACAGTGGGTTTTGTTGTTTGTATGAAGCCATGGAACTGAGGAACTTCATTGCCTTCTGTGTCCCCGTTTCCTGTTATTTTGTCTTCATTTGGTACTACATCAGGAGACTTTGTTTCAGAAAACAAAAACACAAACAGAAAGTTAACATTTATTGACCACCGGTAGTGTGAAGCATTGCCTCCATGTATTCAATTATATAATTTCAATTAATCCTTAAAAAAACCTCAAAACGTGAAGACTAACCCAGTTAGTTTACTGGTAAGGAAACTGTAGACCAGTGAAGTTAAGTAGTTTGTCAACTATCAGTTAAAAAGTTCCAGCCAGATGTGGCCATAGATGCTGAGCAGTTGAGAAGCCAAGGCAATAGGATTGTGAGTTTGAGGACAGCCTAGGTTATATGGTAAGACTTCCCCCCTGCCCTTCCCCCGACAAAAGTACTCTGGGGAAGAAACTTAAGGAAGGAAGAGTTCCAGATCACAGTCCATCATGTCAGGGAAGTCATGGTAGCAGGAAAGTGGTCAGGAAGCAGAGAAAGATGGATGCTGGTTCTCAGCTTGCCTTCTTTTTATTCTGTCCAGGATGCAGCCCATGGGACAGAGCCACCCAAAGTGACAATGGGTCTTCCACCTCAGTTAACCAATATTCCTTCCTGGACAAACTCAACGGTTACCCTAATCTGGATAACGCCTGTTATCTAGATTGTATAGCACAGGTCTAACTAGACTAGATGCTGTAGGCATGCTTACAGCCTGTCTCCTAGGTGATTGGAGATCCTCTCAAGTTGGCAATCAGGGTTAATCATCATGGTATTAGAGACAAAGATGGAGATCCTTGAGGACAAAATGTGCCAGATTCAGGCAGAATAAACAGTTACATCTTTACATCCTGAATGTTAGTTGGCAATAGAAACAGGGAAGCTCAGGGAAGGCAGGAGCCTGAAATCGCACAGACATTCTCTACAGTTTGAACCCATAGGAATCGAGGTGTGAGTTCAGTAAGAACATGGCTGGAAAATGAGAAATTATCTCCACTAACTAGAATATATAAAGATCTGCTTGGAGTTCTTCAGGTAAATCTAATAACCAGTTCCAATTTTCTCTTTAATTTCAGGAGAAATAAAAACTTACAGATGGAATGTCCCCAAGAGATCAGGTCCTGGGCCCTCTGATCCTAATTGTATCCCGTGGGTGTACTATTCAACAGCAAACTTTGTGAAGGTAAGGTGGAGAGAGGACTGGGTGGTTGCAAGGTGACTATTGAAGCCATCCCCATTCTGTGGGCACATGTGAAAGTGGTGTGACGTAGAACAGGGGTCTCAAACGATCACCCACTGGCCAAATCCAGCTGCATCCGTGCATCAACACTATTGACCGGTGTAGCAGAGGCAGTATGACCCACAAAGCCAAAAAAAAAAAATGTTTAGTATACAATGCTTTATAACTATTTTAAGTTTTCTAACTGTTGGTATAGGAATATAAAAATGAAACACTATTTGATTTCCAGGTATAGAACCTTCAAGATAACTTGAATCGCATGAGAATTTGCCAGTTTGCAAGGAAACAAGTGTTGCACAGTAGAATTTGTTTGTTTATGATTTTGGGAGGTGGGAAATATTTTCCTTTTAATTACATTTATGTCTGTGTACATAAACACATGTTGCATGCCACAACTCATATGTAAAGGTTAGAGCACAACAAAGAAGTAGGTTCTTTCCTTCTGCTATGTGGGTCCCAGGGATAAAGCTTGTGTCATCAGGCTTGGTGGCCAGTCTTTTCTGGCTGAGCCATCTCACACTGCCAGGGCTCAGGGACAGAAGCACACCCTAAGCTTAACTAAACTTGGATCATAAGTAGTCTGAGAAATAAAAAATTCAATGCTGAGTTTGAGTTATGTACCCTTGTATGTAAAACTACAGTAGTGTTTAATCATGTGACATAAACCAAAGCCCAAACCAGAGTCATATCCTATGCAAAATGCAATCATTTTTAAAGTGAGGAGTTATCTTCACCTTCCTCTTTCTCAGTGGCACATTTGCTATTAGGAATTAATGACCTAGAGTTCAGGAGATAAGCACACAGGTCATTTGGAAAAGTGCATTTGTATATGAGGAACATGGGAACCTTATTTGTTATTCCAAGTATGAATCTCAAACCTATTGAGTACTTGTGTTATGCAAATTACAGCTGACAGTGGAATGGGCCAGGGCAAGAGGACGCAGTGTCTACACTAGAACGGCAGCAGGTGGGACAATGTCACATTGATTCCCTCATTAACCATGGTTCCTTTTTCCTCCAGGACACGTACAGTGGTTTGATGGGGCCTCTCATCACATGCCGAGAAGGGGTATTGAATGAAAAGGGAAGAAGAAGTGACGTGGACTACGAATTTGCTCTGCTGTTCCTGGTGTTTAATGAGAATGAATCGTGGTATCTGGATGACAATATTAAGAAGTATCTTAATAAAGATCCACGGGATTTCAGGCGCACAGATGATTTTGAAGAAAGCAACAAAATGCACGGTATGCAGGCCTTTAAAGAGAGGCTGTGCTGAGACAGGTCACTGCTGAGACCCCAGCCCCTCCTCTGAACCCTCCTCTCCTCCAGGGACAGGGGAAGAAAGCCCTTTCCAGAGTGAACCAGCCTAACCACTGAGGCTCTGAGCAGTTTTTGGGGACAGCTGTTGCTGAGACCTTTAAGCTGTGAAGAAGTAATTTTTTTTAAAAGATCAAATTGTCACTTATTGATAAGTTTTAATGTAAATCCATCACAGCGTCTGTGCGGTCAAAATTAAGGGTTTTCATGAATTCTCTGGAACATGAAATGTCACTCATGAACTTTATTTAGTCTGTGTATGTTACTGAACTGGGTGTCATTTAAGGAAGCTTGAGCGATGTGTTTGCATGGACATACCCACACTCTCACCAAGATCTACATTTAAAGATGGGCCTTGCTCCAGGTTTATGAGGATTAGAATGTGGTGGTGGGATCCCTCATCCAGATGCTCTTTCTTACCCATCTCAGCAGTTTCTTAGCATGTTCTCAGTTTTCAGCAAACAGAACTTACTTGGTTGTGCCATGATGCACAGACTTAAAGGTTGGTAGGAAGCAGAGAGGTGGAGTCACCACTGTAGAATCCAGCCTGCTTTGCTCACAAAGAGGATTGTTTAGCCTGCCTGGTGCTCCCTTTTTAGAGACCCAGTGGCACTTATTCTGGTTCTTAGAAAGTGAAGTATTAAGAGTACAATGGACACAGATCCAAATGGATTCAGTGTGTGTGTGTGTGTGTGTGTGTGTGTGTGTGTGTGTGTGTTTGTGTGTGTATGATTTATCTTTTACATATCTATATATGTTTTGCACACGCATACATGCATTAGATTCTTTGTGACTTAGTTTACTTGTGTGTAGTATGGAATAAATCTTACTTCTCATCAGTACACTTTCAGTCTACTTCCTAAAGAGGCATGCAAAATAAATGAATAAGCACCGTGTTTGTAGTTGGAAGATTTCCTGTGTCCTGCCTGGCCACAGTCAGGACAAATCTCTCACCCATGGCCCTGCAGCCTTTTATAAAATAATTACACAGAGATTTAATATTAATTATAACTGCTCAGCCATTAGCTCAGGCTTAATACTGACTAGCTCTTACACTTAAATTAACCCATAATTCTTATCTATGTTTAGCCAAAGGTGGCTTGGTACCTTTTCTCAGTTCTGCCTTGTCATCTTGCTTCCTCTGTGTCTGGCTGGCTGGTGACTCCTGACTTCCTTTTCCTAGAATTCTTCTTCTTTGCTTCCCTATACTTCCTGCCTGGCTACTGGCCAATCAGCATTTTATTTATCAACCAATCAAAGCAACACACATTCACAGCATACAGAAGGACATCCCATAGTACCTGTTATTTGAGATGTAGCTCTGAAAGACTGACTGGGAAGTTTTTTTCTCTAGATCCCTACATGCAAAGATTTCTTGGTTATCTGAATTTTGGCTCTAGAATGGTGGGACCATTGGCAAGCATGAGTGAGTCTGGCTCCTGTCTACCAGGCAGATTAGAATACTAGCAGTGGGTTGGAGAGATGGGTGAGGAGTTAAGAGCACTAGCTGTTCTTCTAGAAGATCCAAGTTCAATTCCCAGCACCCATATGGCAGCTCACAACTGTCTGTAAACTCCAGTTCCAGAATTTCTGACACCCTAATATAGACATAGATGCAGGCAAAAAAATATCAGTGCACATAAAATAAAAATAAATAATTAAAAAAGAAAGAATACTAGTAGCCTAGACCTTGAACCATTTCTACCTCTGGGGTAAGCAGACTATCCTCCACTGACCTGAAGCTATTTTATTTCATCTTCTCAGCCATTAATGGAAAGATATTTGGAAACCTCCCTGGCCTCATAATGACTGAAGACACAATGACTAACTGGTATTTGCTGGGAATAGGAAGCGAAGTGGACATCCACACCATCCATTACCATGCAGAGAGCTTTCTGTTCAAAGTAAGTATCCGGGAAGTGTTCAAGGGAGACTCTGAAGAACAATTAAGGCCTTTCTGACAGGAAGGGAGTTAGTTGGCAATAAAGCCTATGGCAGGCTCATATTAGAGAATAGAACAGGGTGGCCACACCCTTCCCCTGCTGTGTATTTCTTAATGTTTATGCCTATATCATTTTTCATAACCCACTAGCTTCTCTGAGTTTCAGATGAGAGTTTTTCTGTTGGTGGTCTGGCCATAATTGTGACCACCGTGGAGTATGCTGTTAACACTGTATGTGAACTCCCATGGTGTTTGGGGGTTTTCCCTGATCCTCCCCTCCCCTCCTCCCCTCCCTCCCCTCCCCTTTCCTTCCTTGCCATCCCTTCCCCCTCTCTCTTCTCTCCCTCCCCTTCCCTTTCCTCCTTCTTTCTTTTCCTTCCTTCTCATCTCTATTTCCTTTTCTCCTCGACCAGTTAACAAAGCAGCCCTATCTAGCAAAGGAGATATGTGAGCTGGGCTTCATCTTGACCTCTGCTCGAGAGCTGGGCTGCACCACACGTGAACTTCTGCTGTATGGGCAGTGCCGGCTGCACAGTAGAATCCCCTTCGGAGCTGTTTAAAGGACACACCTCACCCTAGACCTGACAAATCTAAAGTCTAAACACTCTGTCATCCTGGGTTCTGGTTCTTTCTACAAGGAAGTAGAAACAGAGCCAAATCTAGTGCACGAGGAAGCAGGACCAGCCCCACACTAGTGTACAAGAACCAATAAGCCACTGAAACATCCATGTTTCAAAACACATCAGGTGTTAGCCAACAGTGATTAGAGTGTCACAGATTAGTTTTCAGAAAGTGCCTTTTTCAATATACATTTCTAATACTAAGTTAAAAAATCATAAAATTATAAAAAGTTCATCTACACATTATATATGTTTAAAATGAAGGCTTAATTCACATTGCATAAAATCCCACTTGTTGTAAGATTCTTGTTTTTTGTTAGCACAGTGGTCTAACCAGTAATCGTAGCAGAGAATCTCTATCACCACCCACCCCACTCCACCCCCTCTACCCCTGTAGGTCACTTCAGCCAAGAGCACCACTCTATTTATGTCTCTGCTATAATCTGAATGTATTTCCCCAAAGTCACATGTTGGAGACTTGATCCTCACTCCTATCATGGGGGCAGATGGGGCCTGATGGAAGGTGACCAGTTTTGGGATACAGTTCTCATGAATGGAGAGATGCCAGTCATGTTACTGAGGCTGCGAACTTGACCTGCTGCTCTCCACATTGTATCTTTGTGCCTTTAGCCATGGGACAGTTCAGCAAGAAAGCGCCTACCAGAACAGGCCCCTTCACCCTAGACTCCTAGCCTCCCAAACTGTAAGTAAGAAGTCCCTGTTCCTGTGCCTTTCATCAGGCAAAGGTGCTTGTCCTGCAAGGCTGATAACCTCAGCTTGACCCCCAGGACCCACAGTGTAAGGACAGAACCAATTCTCTAGAGCTGTTCTCTGACCTCTACACATGCACTATGGCATGCTTATGCATACATACATACAGACAGACACATAGACACAGACACACAGAAATATTAAATTCTAAAAGAAATTAAAATAAGATATTGCACAGATTATATATGTAGAGTTTCAGTATTCTGAATATTGTGTAGAAGACTTGCAACTTGCAATATCTCAAGTCTGTTTGTTTTGTTCAGTATAGGTGTTTGGTCTCCTGCATCTCGTATATGTGACAACTTTGTTTTACTTGATGATGACTGAGTCATAATTCATTATATGGATACAGTGCAGTTTATTAATTTTTCCAATAAGAACTGTGAGTGTTTCCAAGGAGGGTCAAAGTCATTATAAACAGATGCACACATTTTTGCACAAGTTCAAGTTTTTATTCCCTAGAGAATTTCCTAGAATGCCGAATTGCTAAACCATGTGGTAAATGTGTAGTTAGAATTCTGTTTGGGCCACCAACCAGTTCCCAAATAAAGACAAAGAGACTTATTATTAATTATGAATACTAGGCCTAGCTTACACTTGTCCCACTAACTCTTTTAACTTAATTTAAACTGTTTCCATTTATCTACATTTTGCCTTGGGCTTTTTACCTTTCTTTCATTCTGAATGTCCTACTTTGCTGCTTCCTTGGTGTCTGGTTGGCCCCTGTCATCTCCTTTTCTTTCTTCTTTAAGCCTAAACTCCTCCTCCTACTTACTCTTCCTGCCCAGAAGTTCCACCTATACCTCCTCCCTCACTATTGGCCATTTAGCTTTTTAATAGACCAGTCAGGTGCCTTAAGTAGGCAAGGATAAAAAGAGCAACACATCTTTACATAATTAAACAAATGCAACACATCTTTGCATAGTTAAACAAATATTCCACAACATAAATAAATAAACACATCTTTGCATAGTTAAACAAATATTCTGCAGCATTTCCCCCTTTTTATGTAAATAAAAATAAAGGTTTTTAGCTTTAACACAGTAAAACTATATACAATAAGAATAATTATCAAGTAAGTATTACATTTACAATATCCAGTCCATTTGCATTTGGCAAATTCAGAGAAAATACTCCATTATCTATCCTATCTTGGTGAGTCCAAAGTCATGTAAGTAATTTACTTTCTATCCTAACTTGTATTACTAACCCAAAATTATCTTTTTAGACCTCAAAACATTTTCTTCGATAAACAATTTAAGCTTTTATGTTACTCAACCTTATAAACTTTATATCTCTTATGTAAGTTTCTTTTCTGAATTTGGTAACAAGGAAAATTATAACTATCTCATTATCAACTCCATCAGAGACCCAAAAAGGATATAATATCACCTGATTAAACAGGAAGTGCAGAGCAAACAACTTCCAAAACTACAGAAATGACAAAGAAAGCTGACTGCCTGGACAGTCACCCAAGCTTCCTCTGGTACCATTGTGGCATTCATCTTCAGCCTACAGGTCTAGAATATCTGACAGACTTTTCTGTGAAGCAGGAATATTGAAGGACTATCCTGCCTTGTCTTGGCAAGGTTCAGCAGTCTTTTTCTTTTCTGTCCTGCTTGTCCAGTTTGCACAGTATACTATCATCAGTTGCTTTATTTGAACTGATACATAAAAGCATAAATAATGTACATTTCTAGGGCACAGTGTGGTATTCTCATTCATATACACATTGACTAACATGCAAATCAGAGTGGAACCATCTGTCTCCTCAAATATCACTTGTTTTTGGCAAAACATTCAAGATTCTCTCATCTAGCTTTTTAACTATGCAGCACCTGGTTATTGTCGGTGGTTGGCCTGTCAAACAAGACAACACCAGCACTTCTTGCTCCTGACTGTACCCCCCATCAACCCTCTCTGCTTCTGCCTTGCTGGTACTCTTCCAGTCTCTGATCACCACCATGCCACACTCAGCCTCTGAGATCAGCTTCTTCACCATCCACTAGTAAACACTTTTTCAAATCAGAGTAACATGAGTTCATAAAGGGGGTTTGAAAGTGTTCTTTTGCCTCCAGCTTCTGGAAGAGTCTGTTTAGGATTGCTGGTACTCTTCAACTTTGTGAATAAACTTGTCAGCAAAGCCACTTGGACTTACTGGAAGGTGTTAATATGATTTGTATTTATTTTTTACAATCAATACTACTCAGGTCACCTACTTCTTTTTCTTTTTCAAAAATCCATTTTATGGACTAGGGGTGGTGGTGCACACCTTTAATCCCAACTCCAGAGACAAATGCAGGAGGATCTGTGTGAGTTCAAGGCCATTTTGTTCTATATAGTGAGTTGTAGGGCGTCCAGGACTACATAAAGAGACACTGTCTCAAAAAGAAAAAAATGTATATGAGTGTTTGCCTGCATGTATGTCTGTACAACATGGGTATGCCTGGTGGCCACAGAGGTCAAAGAAGGCACTGGATACCCTGGAAGTGGAGTTGCAGATGATTGTGAACAGCCATATATGTGCTAGAACTTGAATCCAGATCTTCTGCAAGTGGTCTTAGTCACTGACCATCTCTCCAGTCCCCACCTATTTCTTCTTGAATGGTCATTGATAGCTGTGTCCTTTAAAATTGTTGACAGCCTGTATGTTGTAATCTGTGAACACAGAGCTGTTTGTTTGCAATACTTGTTTTTCATGGTAAGATCTTAGTGGTGTTCTTTTTCCTTCCTATAGCTGTGGTTCTGTCTTCTAACTCGGTCCTGCCCTTCCTCTCTTCCTCTCCCCTTGGTCAATGTCTGGAGATTTGCAGTAATGTTTTATTGTGTATATAACAAATCACTCTAAAACTCAGTGGCCCAAAACAATAAACACCATCTTGGTCTCTCTGGGTCAAGAGTCTGGAGGAGTCGGGCTAGCTGACTTGTATTTTGTGTCTCTCATGAGGCCCAGTAAAGATATCTGGGCTTTAGTTGGCAGTGGTTTGACTGGAACCAAGAATCCATCTGCAAGTTCACCTATGTATCTGTTGACTGAAGACTTAATTTCTTTATCACATGGGTATGATGAGGGAGCTGGCTTCACCCAGACTGACTAATCTGAGAGAAAGGAGAGCTAGAGAAGAACTAACTCATCGATGTGTCTTTTATGGCTTCTGCTCCCATGCACACACACGCTAACCTCATGCGACTCAAGAGGGGACTGTGAAGGTTATATGAGTATCAGGATAGGAGAGTGGTAAGACCACTGTGGATGTTCATCACTGCAAGTTTATCCAGTCCACCTGTTAGGAGAAAAGCCAGCTCGACCTTCTTCATCTCTGCTGCGCTCTGCTCTTGCTTTCATTGATTTTTGCCTTTTTTCCTTCCTTCCTCCTGCTCACTGTGTTTCTGCACTCTTCCTTTTTGTTCTTGCCATGCCAAGCACAAGAAGCCATGGGCTACGTCTTTTGAATTTTGCAGATAGATAAGTCCTACCGAGAAGATGTGTATGACCTCTTTCCCGGGACATTTCAAACCATTGAGCTGTTTGCTGATCACCCAGGCACGTGGCTGCTACATTGCCACGTTTCTGACCACATCCATGCCGGCATGGAGACCACCTACACTGTCCTCCGGAACATAGGTACTGTCTGTCAGTGATGCCAGCTCATGGCATCAATCTTCCCATAGACCTGGAAAACAGGAGGCATGAGAAAAACACAGGTACAGACCCCAAGGGGCTCAAAGTCAAGTAAGAGAGACAAATAAGTGAATATGCAATCCCAAGGGAGAAAGATGTGCAGAGACAGAGAACAGGGTCCAGAGGAGTGGGAGAAGGGCACGTTTGATAGTCAGGGTGTGAACCAAGACATAAGATGCCATGATCTAAAGAGGGATCTCAATGAACGAGCAGATACTTGGAAGGTGGAGGGGTGGTACTTGATACTGGTGTGAAAGAGCCCAGTAGGAATTCAAGAAGGATGGCAGAATTGGGGAGGGGGTAAAAAGACACAACTTTCATGTGCCATGAAAAGGGTCTCCATTTCTAAATGGTCAGCTCATATATATAAATATATATTATATATTATATGATACTATATAATAAATAATAAACAGTATATTGTATATAATAAAATATTATATATATGTATATTTGTCCAGACAACAGGATTCCATACTCCACCAAGTCCCCTTCTGGAGCAGGGTCCCATGCTGTCACAGTGCCCTCCAAAGGTAATGACATCCTCTCCAAACCCTGTGTGAGTACCCCAGTGTTTCACTACATAAAGGAGGCAAGTACCTGATGCTCCACTTTTCTTTCTCACAGAGCAACCTGGCGAGGAAGACCTCTATTTCTTTGGCAAAAATCTTACGCCCAAGAGGAGCCAAGGCCGCTCTGGTCATCCTTTTCATCCTGGGACTCCTCCTTCTGGTCGCCACTGTGATTCTCTCCCTCAGACTCCGCTCTTCGAGGAGGCAGATGGCTTACAGGGAAGTCCAGTCCTGTGCACTCCCCACAGATGCTCTGTGAATGCTCTGGTCTTCCTCAGCAGGAGGGGTCAGGTTCCATGGCTGGCTGCATAGTGGCTAACAGGGAAACTGGACCAATGCATTGTTCACCAAGGAACTTTGACACTGTATCCTAGATCAGGCTTCTGAGCCTCTGAAATGTCATCCAAAGCAATGTGCTTTTACTTATTTATTTTTTTAACTGGCTGTGAATGATTCTCAGGTATAAAGTACATGAAAAAGGAGAATGCACTGAATTGAGATCTACCAACCACCAGTCTGTTTGGTGAACAATTCACTCGGGGGGTACCTTCTGAAAGATGTTTCTATAATTTGAAATCAAACAGTGCTTCCTCAGCTAGCACCATGGTTTCTAGGTGAGTAGCTTCTAGAAAATATTAGGGTGCCTCGGACAACTGTCTGCCTGGAATCACACTAACACGTGAGATTATTCCCTCAGTTGTTCAGGGTAAACAAGTTTCTGAGGAGTTCGTGGGACTGTCCACGTCAGTATGAACTGATGGAGTGGACCACATGAATCTTTCAGAGGTTTCTGGTAGCTCTCCTGGCCTCTCCCCCTTTGATGCAGAGAGTCTGTGCATTGTTTGTTATACAAGCCAAAGTTATATGGTTATTTATTTCATTGCTGCTATTTAAATCCCACCTGTAGGAATACTTGAATGTTTACAATTCACTTCATGCTACATTTTCACCATGTGTCTCCTTGGCAACGTCTGTATTTTCAAAAATCAACTAAAGGATTTTTGTTTCAGGATGCCAGAGGCTAGAAGCAGTGAAGAAGCAGGCTTGGCTTCCTCACTATAAGCCAGAGACTCCCTCTCTGGGCTTGAACCCTGAGTCTGACTTTTCATTCATTTAGGAGGCATTTTTCCATATCTCCATGTTCTATGAAAGTTACAATTTCATCATGTGGAGGATAGCAGGAGGCACACATCAATGCAACTGATTGGCTGCGGGGGTGGGGGGGAGGATCCCTTAAAATCCTGCATTCCATGCTTGTTAAAGACATAGTCTTGAAAGGAGGGAGGGCAGCTAGAATAGGGGAAGTCCTAGTGGTTTTTAAACCATTAAATCAGCTCTGGAAATAAGGATTCTAGCTGCCAAGGCTAACAGGCAAACACGGAACACTGAACACCTAAAGCTAAGCACCTAAGGACACATTGCATCCTTTCTATAGGTACCCTAGACATTAGCTGAAGATTGATAAAAGCAACATTGTTTATTACTAGACTGGGAAATCTACCTTAGCTCAGGACAAGCTGCCCTGGGATGCTGTGGCCAGACACATGATGTTAGACCACTGCCTTAGCAGTGGGTCACTTGAATGTCCAGGTGAACAAGTAGGACCTAATAAATAATCCGGTGACGGGATCTCTCATGCTTTTATTTTTTCAAATCTTCTTGGTGAGGGGCAATTGACAGAAACCACAGTCTTACATAAAACAGAAGCAACTGCTAATAGTTCTGTTTGTTGTTTACTTAAGCGCCTTGTCAAACAGGGTACCCACGTGATTTTGAATGCCAGCCTGCTAACCACTGACAATGTGATTTTGTAGCTTACTGAAGTGCCTGCTCTGTGGAGTTCACACATGGTAGGCTGTACAGTTACATGAGAAGTATGGTGAGCACCTATGACTTACCTCTAGTAAGTCAAAAAATTGTTTCGTTGTAAAAGTTCTCTTTTCCTTTTTCACTTATTTTTTTTAAATGAAAACAAACCACAAAGTAGTTTTATCACACTATTTCTCTTTTTAATAAAGTTTCATATATTCTAAAATGGCAAATTTGCATTCTTTGTTTTCACTCAGAATTACCTGTCATTTAAAAAGTAGTTAGTGGTGCATGCCTTTAATCCCAGCACTCAGGAGGCAGAGCCAGGCAGATCTTTATGAGTTCGAGGCCAGCCTGGTCTCCAAAGCGAGTTCCAGGAAAGGCGCACAGCTACACAGAGAAACCCTGTCTCGAAAAACCAAAATAAAATAAAATAAAATAAAAGTGGTTAGAACAGAGCTATTAGAGCTGGAGAGATGGCCCAGTAGTTAAGAGTACTGGCTGCTCTTCCAGAGGACCTAGGTTCAGTTCTCAGAACCCACATGGCAGTTCACAACTGTCTGTGACTCCAAGATCTGACACCCTCACACAGATATACATGTAGGCAAAATACCAATGCACATAAAATAAAAAGAAATATATTATTAAAAAAGGCAAGAACTATCTTAGACATTTATCCTCTATAACTGTGTCAGTTGTACCTGTTAAAGGGAATGAAATCATATATCATCACAGATACTAAAATGTGATTCCTCCCATGTGGTCCTTTCTGACTCAGACTCACTCTTCTGAGAAAATCACCATTTCCTTCTCTCACCGTGGAGATGGTGTCCTTGCTCCTGGCAGGGCCAGGCTCTCTCTACTTGGCCCTGGACCTCACCTCCTTTTGCTTTCTCAAAGACCTCCATTCCCTCTATCACCAGTTTTTTCCTTCTACATCATTCTATGGGGGTAAGTTGCCAGCCGTATCCACCATTAAAAATGGAGAGCAAGGAGCAATCTTCCTTAACTTACAACTCGGTGTCTCTCTTTAGTGCAGACTGTGAAGAACTGCCCACACCTGCCTCTTGCACTGTTACCCCAGGCACTCTTTGGGTGACAGCAGTGGCCTCCTGTACTGTTACCCCAGGCACTCTTTGGGTGACAGCAGTGGCCTCCTGTATTGTTACCTGGGCACTCTTTAGGCTACATCAATGAACTAAAATCATCCAACCACTCAGGAAGCCCAGCCTTGCACCCCAACCAGGTGTCATCAAGAGGATATCTACAATACTATTTCCAGAGGCTTCTCCACTTCTGTCTTACTTACTCTCAGCCTTGAGGAATAGTTCCTGCCTTCTGGACAACTTTCTAATCCTCTGTCTCTGCAACATGACTTCCCAGCCTTCCATCTTCATTTCCTCTCATTCTTTGGCTAGCTCCTCCCCTGACTTCTGAACGTTTGCATCCCCCAGAATTTGAAACTAGGCCCTTTATGCTCCTATACCTTTAAACAAATTACAAATTTACTATCCTTGTTAGTGTGTGTGTGATGGTGGGGGTGTGAATGTGTCATGGCATGCATGTGGATGTCAGAGGGAAACTCTTGAGACTCCGTTGTCTTCTTCCACCATGGGTTCCAGGGGCTTGCAACCCAGTACCTGTCTTTACCGAGCCTTCATACTGGTCCTCAGTTATCCTCGCAGTAAGCAATGCTCCTTAAGATTCCATACCTTCATCCCCAAAGCTCTGAGTGAGATCTTGGAAAGGGTTTTGTAGGTGTGTGATAAGCTAAGGATCTTGTTGATGATG
Organism: Onychomys torridus; assembly: GCF_903995425.1. NCBI lineage: Eukaryota > Metazoa > Chordata > Mammalia > Rodentia > Cricetidae > Onychomys > Onychomys torridus. The sequence continues at coordinate 10,741,611 of NC_050449.1, read as the reverse complement.
GAGAGTTTATGTAATCACAGTATCCTTATAAAAGAGCAGTCAATGGGTCTGTGGCTCAGTGGAAGAGCTCTTGCCTAGAATGTACAAGGCCCTGTGTTCAACACCCAGACCTACAATAAAATAAAACCATAAAGCAGGCTGTGGTGGCTCACACCTTTAAACCTAGCACTTGGAGTCAGAGGTAAGGGAATCTCTGAATTGGAGGCCAGCTTGGTCTATATAGTGAGTTCCAGAACAGTCAGGACTACACAGAGAGAACCTGGTGCAAAAATAAGTAACTAAAATGATAAAAATAAATCTAAACATAAGATAATAAAGCAGAAGGTGGATGTGCATGACTATGCAAGACACTGCACTCCTGGCTTCAGGGATGGACCAAGGGCCAAGGGATGCAAGCACCACATAGGTAGAGAAACTGAAAAGGGCCCAGATGCATCCTCTTGAAGGCTCTCCTGAGACATCTGATCTTAACACCTTGACATTTGTTTCCAACTTGAGAGTTCCAGGGTGCTAGAAGAATCAGGGTCACTGAGTTTGCTGTGTCCACTAACAGTCTTCTCTGTAGTTCATTCATCCACCCCCATGGGTCTGAAGTTCATCATATGCTAAGAAATTCAAAACCTTTTCTCCATCCCTGACTGTGATTGCAGGTCCCTGGGTCCTGTTGGGTGGGTTGTTGCGACAGCTCCCTGCACAATGCCATTCCATGTCTTCCACACACTGTCCTCAGAGCTGTCTGTTGCTATGCTCTTCCAAGTCTGGTCAGCTCACTTCCTGGTGAGCACTCTGACATCTTTCCATTACACTTTTAATGACTCCAGACTCTTTACCCACCTCTCTAGCTTCTTGGGTTCTCTCCTGCTCCCACTTTTTACCAGTTGCTGCTCCTGGGAGTTCTTGCCTCAGGGCCTTTGCACATGCTCCTCTCTGTGACTTTTATTCTCTTGGCTCTCTCCAGGATCTCAGTCCTCTCTTAGGTTTTTACTTCAGACATGAGTTCCCCAGACTGCCTTCTCCACTGTGGTCCCTATCTCTGTTACATTCCATCTCCGACATTCTCCTTTGTGGTGTCCTCATGGGATGTAATCATTTTGTCTGTTAGCTTTGGTAAGCATGGAAGCTCCCTGGAGGTGAGAACTATTGATCTGTTCTGCTTGTTGCTGCACCTGCAGAGCAAACAGCCATGCACTGCACAGCAGCTGCTCAGCAACTATTTCTCCAAGGAGTGTGTGACGATGTACACAGTTCAGGCAGCCTGGTGAGCTTGACTGTTTCGGCTTCGACGGTTTTCATTGCTAAAGATCTTGTAATCAAATGCCACAGATGTCAAGCATGCACACCAGAGTTTGGGAGGCTGGCTGTAAGGCCACACCCACCTTGGGTCACTCTGCTGCCTGGAAGGAATAGGGGCAGGGCAGACTTGATGTCATTTACTTCCCAAGTGCTCCTTATAATTATCAGAAGGCAGTGCCCACCTCTGTGATGACAAAACAAAGGACATGAGAATCTCTCTGTGTGTCTCTGTCTCTCTCTCTTACACACACACACATACACACACACACACACACACACACAAATATTTTCATAGTGGTTCATTATTGGCACCATCACACAATTCTATTGCAAGATGGAATACTAGGTGAATTTGAGTACAGGAGTGGGGGTGTATAAGAACTCTGAGTCATTTGACCGATTTTTCTGAAAATCTGAAAATGAACTAAAATCAAATTGAAATCTGGGCTTGGGGAGATGGCTCAATCAGCAGAGTGATTGCCCCACAAATATGAAGACCTGTGGTCACATCCCCAGCAGCAACGAAAGGAACCAGGCATGGTGGCACGTGCCTGTAAAGCAGTGCCAGGAAGGCAGAGACAGGAGGACCCTGGTCCATTGGTCTTGCTGACCCAATGAGCTGCAGCTTCAGTGGGAGAACTTGCCTTTAAAAAAATAAAGTGGGGAAGGAGAGAAGAACATCCCTGACTAGACCTCTGCTTTCCACACACAGACACACTTTAAAATTTAAAGCCTACTGTGAAAAGAAGAAGAAAAAAACAACACTGCCTATGCTTTCACTTGACTTGTTCAAAGTCCTGAGATTGTTAATGTTAAGGCTGTAAAATTCAGGAGAAGTTATTTTAAAAAATGGCTTCCCCTCATTTGGATGGTCTCAGGTAGTCCAGGCTGCCCAGTGTTGTTGTTTGGTTTACTCTTTTGAGGGGCCTCCACCAAGCTCCCAAATAAATCACACATGGAGGTTTATCCTTAATTATAAATGCCTGGCCTTAGCTTGGCTTGTTGCTAGCCAGCTTTCCCTAACTTTAAATTAACCCATCTACCTTGTTCCTTCTGGGCTTTTCCTGTTCTCTTACTTCTGTAAATCTTACTCTTACTCTGTGTCTTGCTGTGTAGCTGGGTGGCTGACCCCTAAAGTCCTCCTCCTTCTCTCGCTCCTTCTTTTCAATTCTCTCTTCCCAGATTTCTCCTTCTATTTATACTCTTTGCCTGCCAGCCCCACCTATCCTGTCTCCTGCCTCCCTATTGGCCATTCAGTTTTTTATTAGACCATCAGGTGTGTTAGACAGGCACAGTATCACAGCTTCACAGCATTAAACAAATGCAATGTAAATAAAAGTAACACACCTTAAAATATCATTCTACTACAACCCAAAATTCACTGTGTGGACGTGGATGACCTTGAACTCTGGTCCTTCTGCCTTCCCCTCTCAAGTGCTAGGATTGCAAGTTTGTTTCCTACACTTCTCTAGATCCCATTTGGTTCTAAGGACAATCTCTGAGGGAACCTATGGGACCATCCTTATTTGGATGACAAGTTCAGGCTTACAGATCTCTAGTGAAACATCCCTGGTCACACAGCAAGTAAGAGACAAACCAAGCACTGGGCTTATTGTTTTTACCTTCTGGTTTCTTCCCAAGAATGCTGGCCCAGGCCAGGAGTTTTTTCACCTGAGTTTTTGGAGTAAGAAAAATGGTTCTCTCAACTATCCTGCCCTTGTGTACCATTCATTTCTACCACCGGTTGAAGGCTTGCTTTCTTCTCCTGGACACACTGAAAGCCTCTTCGCCTCAGCCCCCATTCCAATCCTCAGCACAATGCAGAGCGTGAGGGTTTCAAAGTGGAACTGTCTACATTATCTCCCTCTAAACTCAACCTACTGTCTATCGACAAAGCTCAGACTATGTGCTGCTCTTTCCACCTTTGACCCCACAGCAGGGTCAGGTGTCTCTTCTTCTTGGTTTTAAGTTCACCAATGATTGATGCCTTAATCAAATGCACAGGAAGGAAGGCCGTTTATAAAACAGCCGAGACTCAACCTTGGCCCTCAGAAGTTCATATGTGATTTCAGAGCAGATATCCAAGCCACCACCATCAACTGCCCAGAGTGAGCTGGATGCCAGAGAGTTAGGAGGCAAACACCAAGAGAGTGACTGGCTCATTCCAGCTAGGGGGAGGGGCCATGAGAGTGTTCCCAAAGGGGCCATTTCCCCTCTTGGATGAGTTGATCCTGCAGGAAGGGACAACTGCCTTTATGACTGCATTTATGACTTATTGGTTCCTTGAAAACAGTCTTTGCAGCTCTGCCTGCCCCAGACAGACTCATCCTCCCAGGCCACACTAACCTGGCCCATCGCTGTCCCCACATGCCTTGAGGGGACTAGACAGAGGAGTGGAAACCGGGCCACATAAAAACATTCTAGGGCTGAAGAGATGGCTCAGAGGTTAAGAGCACCCACCAACTGCTCTTCCAGAGGTCCTGAGTTCAATTCCCAGCAACCACATGGTGGCTCACAATCATCTGTAGTAAGAGCTGGTGTCCTCTTCTGTATACATAATAAATACATTTAAAAAAATTCTTGGTACCAAAATCATAGTTTTAAGGCAGGGCCTTGGTGGCACACCCCTTTAATCCCAGCACTCGGGAGGCAGAGCCAGGAGGATCTCTGTGAGTTCAAGGCCAGCCTGGGCTGCCAAGTGAGTTCCAGGAAAGGTGAAAAGCTACACAGAGAAACCCTGTCTCGAAAAAAATAAATAAATAAAAATTCTAGTGACAGAGATTCATTTTTTGACTATTTGAATGAAATTAATAAAAGCATGCCACTTTTATTCCCAACACTTCACAACCATTTGGAGAATGGCTTGGAGGGTCTGGAGGATATCTTTCTGTGGGCAGTTAGACGTTGGTGGGGTAAACTGGGGTGCTGGTTGTGCAAATGGGGAGCTGTGCTAAAGAGAAGCCCAACAATTCAGGCTTAGTTGGGGCAGCTGTCAAGAGTGATGGAAACGCTAAAATTGTACCTCTAGGCTTCTATCTTGGGGCAAGCTCTAACAGCAATGGTTAGGGAAATGTAGAAGACAGCTGAGGTTGAGGTAAGGATTGATCGTCTGTGAGCTTCATCAGTGCAGGGCTGTGGAGGTCTTCTGAGGGCTTTAGGACTATTCCGGTGGAGAGGTACTCGCAGGCCTTGGATTTACCCCGTTAGACCCTGCTAATGTACACAGCCCAGAGAAGGTGTCCATGCCTGGCCCTTCACCTTCCAAGGCAGCAAACGGTTGGAGTATTCTTGACTGTCTCATTATCTACTTCCAGTGAGGTATTCAGAAGCAGCTCTCTGTAGCTTCTCAACCGCACACCCTCTGGTCAGTACTCTTTTTCTGTCCACTGCTTTGGACAGAAAGGTAGAGGAAAGAACAGAGGGCTGGTCTTGAGACCAGTCACACACTGCTCACCCCATTCTCTATCTCTCACCCTTACAGAACTCTGGAAAGGTCCAGGGCCCCCTCTAACATACTTTCTGTCAACACCAACTTTTTATGGCACAGGTTGTTCCTTGAAGCTCATACAGAACCCATATTGCATCTTGGGGTGGGGCACTGTGGTAGAGCGCTTGTTTGGGCGGCAGCGGTGCTGAAGACTTGGGTTCATCTTCAGCATCACACGCCCACACAGTGGTGGACTAGGCTTAGAAAGGAGCTAGCTCGTGCTCAGGGGAAGCGACAGCCAGCAGAAAGGACTGCAAAAATAAATAAATAAATAATTTTAAAAAATCCTTTATGTTAATAGTTGGGAGCGCAGGGATGGGAGGGGCGCGACTGTCCGGAGGGCAATAGGGTGGGGCGATCTTTCGCTAGTCTGGACTCCAGGGTCGCGGAGCAGCCGCGCCCACCCGGCCCGCGCAAGCGCGCTTCCGGAAACTGTTCGCCTGGGAACCGGGTTTCCCGGCGCAGGTTCCGGAAGAGCTCGGTTCCCTGAGCCGAGTGTGCAGTGCAACCACGGGCTGCTGTGGCGGCTGGGGCGAAGTGCTTTGTTCCTGGCTCGTTGTTGCCCCTGGGCGCAGAGAGGCCGAAGTCCTGGTGTCGCGCGCGCCGGGGACCCGCGAGGGCTGAGCACGGGGTGTGATCGCTGCAGCCGCGGCTCGGGAGCTCGTGCGCCCTGCGCAGCCTGGGGCGGTCCCCAGCCGCTGAGGCTCCCGTGCGGTCCCTACAAGGCGGTCTCAGCAGCGACTGCCAAGGCGGTGAGATGCTGGGCCTGCCCGGGAGCCCGGGAAGGGAAAGCGGAAGCCGCGCGCCCGGTCGCTGACCGCGAGGACTTGGCGCCTCGCCCCGGCTGCCCTCGGCTGCTAGTCCCGCGGCACCCGGCGCGCCGTGACCATGGCCATCGCCCACCTGGCCACAGAGTATGTGTTCTCGGACTTCTTGCTGAAGGAGCCCACGGAGCCCAAATTCAAGGGGCTGCGGCTGGAGCTAGCGGTGGACAAGATGGTCACGTGCATCGCTGTGGGTCTGCCTCTGTTGCTCATCTCGCTGGCCTTCGCTCAGGAGATCTCCATCGGTGAGGCTGGGCGCAGGGACAGCCGGGGCTAGGCTGGCATTGTCTGGGGTTGGCAGGGCCTGTTAAGAGGAGACCTCATTGCGCACAGCCGACATTTCCGCACGCTCCTTCTAATGTAGCTACCCGGGTCATACCGGATTTTGAGTACAATCTGGGTACCTCTGTTGACCCTCCTAGCATCCTTATTACAGTTCCTTTGTCTCCTGCGCCTCATGATTGTGGCTTGGAGTTCACGTCTAGCCTGTTGTCTCTAGAAGGCTCTTGCTACTCCCCTCCCCAATAATTGTGCAGTCACCTACAATTTCACACCAAAGAAGTTCCTCGGTGACTCCAGGGAGGATGTAAAGACAAGTGTTCCCTGTACAGTGTGCTGTTTCACTGTCTTGCTTCTCAGTGATACTTGAGTTCTGTCGTAGGGCTGTATGCAATGGGGAGTAACTGCCCTTTGGAGACAGAAGAGGCCCTCCACCTAGGCCTTGCTATGAATAAAAGGTGAAGAGATGACCTAGTCCCTTTCATAAAAACTCTCATGTCATCTTAATGGTTATGTGAGACCCGAAGTCTAGTGTTTGGGGCGGGATCATGAGGCAGAGGGAGTGGTCTTATTTACCAACTATTCTGACTTTGATAACCTGAGTGAGCGTGTGAATTGTAGGTTAGTGTAGGGCAACGGTACTTGCAGGTGGGGCAGGACCTTCAGAGTATCCGTGTCAGGATGGGTGGAGTGTGGATCAGCCCAGCTGAGAGGGTTGCCAGGGTTTTGAGGGTTTAGAAGGGAAGCTCAGGGGGCTGTGGCAGTGAAGAGCAGGGGACTTCTGGGGGCTCTAGGAGCTGAGGGTGTATGAGCCTGGGTCAAATTACTACAGAGAGACAAATGCTCACTCACCTGGGATTGGGAGGCTGTTGATTGACAGGGTGGTCACAGCAGCACTCAGTAAGTAATAGTGAGCGCACATGGGTTCTGGATGTAGGAGGGGACAGCAGCACTCAGTAATAGTGAGGGCACATGCGTTCTGGATGTAGGAGGGGAGATGGGGGATCTGGGCCCGTGAATGCCCAGAGCTGGGGCAAAGTTGAGGTGTTGTGCATGGGTGGGTGATGAATGGAGGAAGGAAGAGGAGGGGTCCTTCTGAGAGATGAGGGAGCAGTGGGAAGCACCTCGGGTACCTAGATTTTAACAGACTGTGGAGAGAAGAGAGTGACCGTACACAGAGGCTAACTGTACACCTGAGTGAGCAGAGGTGCTGGTTGAGGCAGGGCTTGGTTAGGAAAGCGCATGGTGAATGTAGTTCTGTGACACGTGGCTGAAGCAATGGTGCAAAGTAAGCTTTCAGTTTTCCTGGTTCTTGGGCGGGCATGATCCTGCTAAACGGAAAACCGTAGAGTCGCTTGGGGGCTGATGGTAGTCTCTGCCTTCCAGTGTGGGCTGAACCAAGTGCCAGGCATCAAAACCCCGGGAATAAATGTCCCTGTGCTGAAGAAGCAAGTCTTGGACACCTGGTGTGGGCAGAGGCCAACAGGGAGGAGTTGATTTCCTGCTAGAAGGACTCCAGAGGCCCCTGTCACTGGGGTCTGTTATGCAGGTCCAGGTGGATGCAGTGTGTGAGAGGCATCTTGGGGGCATGGAGGTGGGTTCGGCCAGCAAGGCTCTGTTTGGGCTGTGTGTGCTCTGCTGTGCACTGTGGGGATAGGAAGGGGTTCCAGACATGGTTCTCTCACTACTCGGGGGAGTTTACCATTCAGCTGAATACTGGTCTGCCACCAGGTAACACCTACTCCTGGTGTGATTTCAGGATAAGGCAGCAGGAACTCTTGAGCACCAGGCTGGCTGACTCTTTAGGTGAATACTCAGGCAGACGCCCTTGTCTTCTGAAGGGCTCGAGTTTTAAGGGGAAGACAGGTGTGTGTGTATGAACCAAACGAAGTCCTAGGAGATTAGAGTTCACAATCAGTGATTGATTTTGTGTAGTTTAACTGTGTGCCATCAAGGGCAAAACACCCCCTCCTCCCGAAAAAGGAATGAGAATAAAAATTGTAATCATTGTAATAACCCCAGTGTGCTGGCTAGTTTTATGAAAACTTGGCACAAGCTAGAGTCACTGGGAAGAGGGAACCGCAACTGAGAAAATGCCCCCACCAGATTGATAATTGATGTGGGAGGGCCCAAGTCCCTGGACAGTACTACCACTGGTTGGTGGTCCTGGGATATATAAGAAAGCAGGCTGAGAAAGCCATGGGAACAAAGCCAGTAAGCAGCACTTCTCCATGGCTTCTTCATGAATTTCTGCACTGATTTCCTGCTCCGACTTCCCTCAGTGATGGAGGGTGGCATCAGAGCTGTGAGCTGAAATAACCCCTTCTATCCCCACGCTGCTTTTGGTCACAGTATTTATCACCCTTAAATAAGACAACCAGAGATAGTGGAGCCATTTAAATGAAGCAGGGAGTTTGCCACCACACTGTCAGAGAGGACAGTCTGGAAGTGTGGGGCAGGACTTGGCAGCTCCATGCATGACTAAGTGACCCTCTCCTAGCCCTTACGTGTCCTCTCTGTTGTCTGGAATCCTGTCACATACTCTGCCTGTGTGCCTCTCTCACCTGTTATGTGCTTAGTCTTCTGTTGATCAATTCTTGAAGGCTGTGGAGTGTGTCATGATCGCGGTGGCTTTGGTAGCTTTTGCAGACCCCTGGGGTTGGGGCTGCTCACTGGTCCTAACTGACCCTACAATGGGGACAATTACAGACACAGACCCTCTGGAAGGAGCTGCTCAGGGATGCTCTTCTCTTCCAAATCCTGGCTCACGGTTTGAAGATTCTAGTTGGATGGAATCTAAGAACTCAGGACGCAGTTGGGCATCTGCTGTGGTTATTCTTATGTTTCCATTCTGCAAAAGACAGTTGGAATGGGTTTGTAAACCGGGATAGGGAAGAGAGCGTTGGCACCCTGTGCTCTACCAGCCCTCACCTTGCCTGTCTCCCACCTAGCTTTCAGTCTTCTGTGTGTGCCGGATATTCTAGAGAAGGCCTTGTGGTTCATGCTCTGCCTTCTCTCCTGTCTGCTCTGATTTTCAGCCCACTGAGAAGTCAGCAAATAGCTGGCACTGCTGTGGAGATGCCTGCTGCCATGCCTCTCCT